>NW_015172023.1:242871-309721 GCF_001447785.1 Gekko japonicus | reverse complement strand
CGTGTATTTTGATTAATTGTTTAATCTTTTGGGGGGGGGGTTCTGACATACCCTTACTGACCTTGCTTTTTGTTTGTTTTTAATTGTTTCCCACCTTGAGAGCCCTAATTTGTCAGAAAAGTGGCATAACATGACCCATAATAAATAAATATGTCCCTCCCTAGGTTTCTTTTTAAAAGACAAACGGTAACATGAAACTGGCTGCCGCAAAATGCATTTGCTCCAGACACTAAGGGTCAAAGCAGATGTGATGGAGGAAAAAAAATCTGTGCTTTTTCTTAGCTGTTTTACGGTCTGCTTCTTGCAGGAAGATATTTTGGGGGTGCACAGTGGTTTTCATGATGTTTTAATGACTTGGATTTTATCCTGTTAATTTTTGATTTTTTAAGAAACAAAAGAAAGGATTGCTGGCTAAGAGGGTATTTAACCCTTTCCTCCCATGCTTCTTCCATGATTTACAATATCTCCCTCCAAATTTGCAATTTGCTCCCTGTGGAATTAAAAACAAGTATAAGCATCTGAACCTTCCCCCCCTCTCCCAATGAATTGCCACCTTGGCAGGGCATTTTAAATAATTGAAGATATATGGGATGAAAGGGTTAGATACTACCCCACCTTGTCCCAGTTTTTCAAAGACTCCATCTAGGGCTGCTAAATACCTTTAAAAATATCAAACTACTTAAAAAAAAACTTTTAATCTTTATTTAATACAAGGAAGTGCATATAACATCAGAAATATAGCTTAACTGGTACATGTGATAAAACTTGCATAACAATGTAGACACACTATTAACAAAAAAAAGTTTGACAAAGAACTTCATTAACATAAAACATCCCATGAAATGCATCAATACAGCCAATTTATAGTATCCAAAATCAAAGAATGATCAGGTTTAGATGATTAATAGTCCAGGAAGGGAAACCAGATTGAGGTAAATTTTTAATCAAACAATTCTGTAACTGTAGAAAGAAGAGAATCAGTAAGTTTGTCCATCAGACAGAAGTCACAGACTTTATGTAGCCAGGCTGATAATGTAAGGTGAGTATTATTTTTCCAGGATTTTGCAATTAAAAGTCTGGCGGCTGAGCATAAAAGGCCCTCAGATTTTCCTGTGCAATATGCTTTGTCTTTAATACATTTAACTCATACAAAAGTCAAATTAGGTTTTTTGGGTTGGGAATGTTTTTTAGTGCTCCCCAGAGCTTCCTAGTATTTCCATCAGGGGGGGTAGACCTTAAAGGTGGAGGGCATTTTTCCTCCCAGACTATTCCTTTTCTTTTCTCCCAGTCCTTCACATCTCTAAAGCAAAGACCCTAGTTTAATCTTTCTCTGGTGATGCCCTTCTAGGCAACGAGAAGGAAACGATAGCAATATTTTTTGTGTATGGTCTAAATGGGCACTGGTTATGGATAAATGTGAGCATAAAAGGCCTTCAGATTTTCCTGTGCAATATGCTTTGTCTTTAATACATTTAACTCATACAAAAGTCAAATTAGGTTTTTTGGGTTTGGAATGTTTTTTAGTGCTCCCCAGAGCTTCCTAGTATTTCCATCAGAATTTTTTTTTGTGGGGTAGACCTTAAAGGTGGGGGGCTTTTTTCCTCCCAAACTATTCCTTTTTCCCCCCTCCCAGTCCTTCACATCTCTAAAGCAAACACCCTAGTTTAATATTTCTCTGGTGATGCCCTTCTAGGCAACAATGAGAAGGAAATGATAGCGATATTTTCTGTGTATGGTCTACACTAAATGGGCACTGGTTATGGATAAATGTGTTTTAAGCTAGTAGGAATCTGTTTTAAGATGGTTTTAATTTTTACTGTAAGCTATTTTGGGTCCTTTGTGAGTAAGAAAAGAGGGGTAGATGGTTTCAAAGCATATCCATGGCACTCCGTACAGCAGAAAATAGTCTAAAAGTGGTGCATAGAATGGTACCCATCTCTCATTCAAGACAGCTGGCATCTTTGTAGAACAGAACAGAACAGAAAACCTTTATTGGCATAACATAGATAAACCAGAACAAAGGAAAAATTTAAGGGGTAGTACTAAAACAACGTCAACCAATATCCCCAATATCTCAAAATACAAAGCAATCCTAACATGGTTTACAAGATTTACAAAGTACTACTCTTGACTTCCATACATAAGTCAAAAATTCAGCGACAGATAGTGTTATTGCTGGACACTTTTCTGCTAGAAAGAAAATTTAAATCCCTATCCAGAAAATCTCTCTTCAAAAGGAGAAGCAGGTGAATCAAAACATTGTGCATAGGACAACAAAATAGAATATGGGTGATAGAATCAGGTTCCCCAAGATTACAGTTACAAAGTCTATCCTTGTACGGAACACCCCTGACATCTTTGTATCATATAGCCCTGAACCATCAGCAATGGACCTACTAATGAATGTTTTGAGATCCCAGAGGGGCACAAGAGAAGCTCAAAATCCAGTGCATGAAACAACAGCCATGTAAGCTCCCCCAAGGCTCTTCCTTATGTTCTCAATCATTTGTTCTACTCAATATCTACCTATGTTGTAACATCTTCCCAGAGATCTTTGCTTAATGCCCCAAGAGATACTGGATTCAATTAATTTGTAGAATGGTAATAAAGAATGAGGCTTAAAACAGCATTAAGAGAACAATGACATTATCTCCATTGACCAGGGTTTTTTTTATTCCACTTGCACTTTCAGCACAGCTGGTAAATGCCTTCCTTTTTTACTGGCCAGCTGTCTTTCAAGGCATTGCACATAAAACTTTCTGACTAGTAAATTACCACTGTGGATACCATTCAAGGACACAAAACATTTCAATCAAAGATGTGTTTCTGTGTAAAGAAGACCCAAAAAATGATATCACACAAATTTCTTAAAGGGGGGGCAAGATTGTGGTCCCCAATTGACATACATTCACTGGAATGTATTGTGTAGCCTACACAGGAACATATATAAGGTTTGTACAATCAAGAACACTTTAGTTCATAAGAACATAAGAACATAAGCACGTAGGCTTTATATGTACATTCTCCAATGAACATGTAAAAGTTGGGGTTAGACCTTGATGTTACAGTGCCACTCCCCACACTCATTCATTTAACTCAAGGAAGATGTAAAAGGATTCTTTTCTTTGTGGTAGACTTGATGCAATGATCTCAAACATAAAAAAGCAAAAAAACCAAACAAACCACAGAACCTTTTCTCCTCATCTGATTTCTGATTTATTTATTTATTTTATTAAATTTATATCCCGCCTTCCCCGCAACCAGGCTCAGAGTGGGTTACATCAATCTCAGTACAGTACAATTCAATTAAAAACAACTTAAAATAACAATTTAAAACAGTATAGAGTCATAAAATACCATGTAAAACAAATTAGATCAGATGTCAGTTATGATGTTAATCAAATCAATTAAGATGCAACAGTAGGTACCCAGATGTCTCTTTGGATCCAGGCCACTCATAGGAGATTGGCCAGAGGGGGGGACATCCACTGCCTCAACCAAAAGCTCGGTGGAAGAGCTCTGTCTTGCAGGCCCTGTGGAATTGCAATAGATCCTGCAGGGCCATGATCTCATACGGGAGCTCATTCTACCAGGTGGGAACCAGGGCTGAAAAGGCCCTGGCCCTGGTCGAGGCTAGTCAGACCTCAGTGCCCTACAGCGCTAATATGGGGAGAAGCGTTCCCAAAGTTATGCTGATACTAGGAGCAGTGATACTTGGACACCCACCAGGTCAGGTTATTTTCCATTCACCAGTCATGGACAAGAAGCCGATTTCTTGATGATCAGTTCAATTGTTAATCACACTGTTTGTAGCTGTACAGTAGGTTGCTCCACTGTGTTCCACTGTGTTCCTTCCTAATCACGCAGTACAGTGCAATCAGCTTTTTGTGCATGCAGATTCACATGCATTCCAGTTAAGTTCTACTCCCCACTCCCATCCTTGCTGCATGGATGCTTTTCATAGGAAGCAATAGTTCAAAGAAAATCAGTCACATAAAGAAGTCATAAGTAAATGCCGAGGTTTAATAAAATCCTACACTTTGATGTTCAACTATGGTTGTTGATAGGTTTGAATTGGCAGGGTCTTTGTGCATGCATAACTTTCAAAAATGCAAACCTGTTTCATGGGCATTCATGGCTGTTCGCAGTACAGTGCAATCAGCTTTTTGTGCATGCAGATTCACATGCATTCCAGTTAAGTTCTACTCCCCACTCCCATCCTTGCTGCATGGATGCTTTTCATAGGAAGCAATAGTTCAAAGAAAATCAGTCACATAAAGAAGTCATAAGTAAATGCCGAGGTTTAATAAAATCCTACACTTTGATGTTCAACTATGGTTGTTGATAGGTTTGAATTGGCAGGGTCTTTGTGCATGCATAACTTTCAAAAATGCAAACCTGTTTCATGGGCATTCATGGCTGTGCAGCAGGAACCAAAGAGGCCAGGTGGCTGCTCTCATCTGATCAACACCTTCAGACATGGTAAGTCTGACTGTATTCATGGTGAAGTCTGCAGAATCACTAACTAGGAGTGACATAAGCTAGGCAGAAAGCTCAGTCATGCATCTTTTTTTATGTTTGAGCTTGACTCCCAGATCCTTTTTGTATCTGATTGGAGGAAGACAGTTCTGTGTTTATACAAACACTCTGAAATGCCACCATAAGAACTAATATAGCTCTTCGTAGGCTTAGGCTGACAGCAATCACAGGATGCATATCAAGAATCTATGAAGTACCACCCACAGCTGATAGGCTCCATTTGGCTCTGTGTTTCCAGAAGGAGCAATACTGATGGAGGAGGACCTCAGCATGGTCCATACTTCACCATCATGAGATATGAAGAATGAGATAGTAGACAATTTGTACATTTTTTTACCATACTACATCAGACTTTATGTGGGGAAATTGTATTTTGATTGCTCCCCCAAGTAAAAAGGTTCCTTACATCATGGAGGCAGGGATAATAGATGTCAGGTTTTGGCCTAGTGGGCCCCATGTTAGCTACGGGCCTGGTGCTCACCCTGTCCAGGGCAACTTTCCCACTAACCATTCATAGCTATCCTGCTGGCAATATACGTTTTTAAAAAGACATTATTCTTGCTGCTTGTTTATTGTGGTGTTACTCTGTTTTCATGCTTTTTAATAACAGTCTATGTTTTATTTGACACACATCAGCTGCCCTGAGCGCCAAATCTGGCTGACTTTGGGGAATGATCAAAACAAGCATGTTTTAAGTAAAGGTAAAGGCTTCCCTTGCTCAAAAGCCAGTTGAATCCGACTCTAGGGGGTAGTGCTCATCTCTCTTTCCAAGCCGAAGAGCCAGCGCTGTCTGAAGATGTTTCCGTGGTCATGTGGGCAGCATGACTAGACGCCAAGGTGCACAGAACACTGTTACCTTCCCACCGAAACGGTACCTATTTATCTACTTGCAATTTCTTGCTTTCGAACTGCTAGGTTGGCAGGAGCTGGGGCCAAAGATGTGGCACTCTCAAGCTGCTGAACTACCGACCTTCCGGTCTGCAGTTCAGCGTCTTAACCATTGAGCCACCGCAGCCGTGTTTTAGGACTGCCTTTATAATCTGCCTTTCTCACACATTGGTGCAAGAATCTGAGTCACAGAGGACACTTCTTTTTTAAAAAAAGTAATCTCTCCTTATATATAATTGAATAGTGGGTGCCAAGGTTCTAATTCTAAAATGCACTCCCTTAGTGTATGGCTGATGGCACTGCTCCTCAGCATATATCGCCACCAATCAGAAGGCAAAGCCCGGGTCCCGCCCACACCACAACTGCTGCGACAACGTGGTCTTTTGCATATGGAAGCTGATTGGACTTCAGTCCATTCCACAACTCAAACTCCCCCCCCCCGCAAGGCAGTTGGAATTTTCAGTTGCATAACATACCTCATAGGGGAGAGGAGAATGGGTAAAAAGGGCTACAGATAACTCAAACATACAAATGCTCTTCAGGTAGCAGAGATCAGTCCCTCTGGAGAAAACAGTGGACTCTGTCATTAAACCCTGCTGAGGTCGCCACAGGAAACTGACACTGTTTGCCCAAAGCCAGAGCACTCTCCCAGATCTCTTTCTAGATCCCGTTGTATTTATTTCCGCAACGGGCATTATTTCTAGTAGCAATAATAATTCGGGCCGATTTGGATTCGGCCGAATCGGGCAGAAGCTGATTTGACTGGCCAAATGACCCCCGAATGACACTTTTGGCAATGCAAGCCGATAGGGGTGGCATTCGGGAAGCCAAATCAGACTCTCCCAAAAGGGTAAAATCATCCCCCCTTGAAGGGGGGGTTTCCTATCACTGAGGGGAAGGCAAATTGCCTTCAGAGAAGGGAGTGTGCTGCCTCTGTGGCAGTTTTAAAATTTGAATCCCCCCCCGAGTCATGCCACAGAGGCAGCACGCCCCCTTCACAGAAGGGAAGACAATTTGCTTTCCCTTCAGTGAAGGGAGCCAGCTGCCCTGCAAGCTAGCCTCCCCATGCCTTCCTTGGCTCACCTGCCAAAGCAGAGCCTTCCCTCCCCTGGCCAGTGGCCGCTTTTCAGGCAGTCACTGAAATGCCGCTAAATTTTGGCAGCAGCTTTCGCCCGCAGGCCAAAACAGATTAGAGAATCTGATTCTGCCCACGGCTGCCCGAAAGGGGGACGAATGGGCTATTTTCGGGGGTGTATTCAGTTCTATTCCTCCTCCTCCTCCTCCTCCTTTTCTATGGCAGTGCCTCTCTTGCAGAATTATCCCCACCACCCCTCAACTGGCCCTGGGGCTCCTCCTCCTTGCAGGTTTGGTAAGCACATGCAAGCTTTTACTTTTAGGCTAGGGTTTGGGTTTTGAATTGTGTATCTGACTTCTTATTCTGGAATTATTCTTGTGATTGGTGGTACCTGGCCTTTCCCCACTTCCTATACTTTCTTGACCTCTTGTTGGTTTACTGTATTGTATTGGACTGAAATACCTTTGTCCATTTTTTTTAAATAACAAACTGTCATTACACTAAACAGCTAATTCCAGTTTGTCATCTTGAGCAAAATGAATGCTACTTCAGGTGTATGAAAGAGAAAGAAGGTGCAAGAAATTGTAAATTGACTGCTTGGCATATATAATAATCCTTACAGACAAATGAAAAAGAAAATACTCTTGTCCTGGCTACTGAAGTTGATAGAAGCAAAGTATCAGCAATAAAACAATGAAATGGTTCCAGTAAACTTTAACCACCATGGCCATTACTTAAACACAAATAATTAAGATGGATGAGGATCATGGATTTTATTTCTGCATAAAGATTAAGCAATTTGGGGCTACGCTATCCAGTTCAAACATAATGGTAATGCTTCTATTTAAAGTGGTCATTTAAGGCCGCTGACATTGGGCCATTGAAGCTTTTTTTTAGCGGATATTTGCTTTGATTATATAAAAGCGGCTTTGTAAAAAAGATTCCTTTTGATTAGGAGGAGGTTAAAACTGGAAGATCAATCACAGTTTGTTACTGAACTTTTATGGCAGAGCTGGACAACTTGCTGAGTGCTGAAAATTACATTAAAAATCTTTGGCCATCACAAATTTAAAGTTATTCCTTAAAATATAAGGGAAGAATTTTTTTTCCTTTACAGACGGAAACTGGGAACATAGATTTGTGGAATGTAGTAAAGTGCTTAGAATGCTCTAGTGTAGGATCTGGGAATGGGACTGCGACACTAGTTATTCAGTACACTTGGGCTAACTAAAGATACCTCAGAAGAGACACCTCTAAAGAAGCCCGTGCAATAAAATAAATAAATAAATAAATAAATAAAACTAATATTTAGAGGGCAGATATAACAAAGAAGTAGGACAAAACTGCTTTCCAAAAGACAGAAAAATATGCTAAATTTTGTCAACTTGGGACAAAATATAGCAAGATCCAGTTTGTTAGAGGGAGAAGGTACTATAAAATAGTGCTCTATACCACACCTACTTAGGGGAGGGGCTGTGGCTGAGTGGTAGAGTATCTGCTTGGCATGCAGGATTAGTAATAGCAGCCGTGCTTCCTTTCTTACTTTCCCTTGTGATCAGCAACTGTAGGAAAGGACTCTATGAAGAAACATGTGTGTACCCTCAAAGGATCCTATACTATTTACAGAAGATGGCTATTTCTTTAACATGTGTTAATGTAGAATGTGTTCCCTGGAAATCTGAAAGAAAACATGGACTATTTTTTTTTCCCTTCAAGAAAGGAGCTCAATGTTTTTGTCCTCTTTTGCCTTCTTCTTCGCCATTTTCCCTCCAGTGCATTTTCTGTGCCACATTCATTCCTGTCTACAGCAAGATTTTTTTCTGATTAGAAATAAAGATGAAGACTGCAAACAAACGAACTTCCAGAAAAGTGAGACTTGTGCTGCCACCCCCATCACCACCTCCTTATAGTTTCTTCTCTGAGAGTAAAGGACAGTAGTAATGAATAAAGATTAAATGTACTGAAACCCTTTTTATGGACCCAATTCATTAAACCCACACTGCATTCCCTCAGCAGTAACAAAATGTAAGAAAACTGCGATGTCAGGCACATTTCAACTGCCCGAAGAAGCCACCACATCTCATTTCTCAAACAAAAGTCTTTGTTTGTTCTCTTTTTTCAAAACTCTGGTATCAACTTTTAAAAAGGAAAAAACATGTGATGTGTTGATAGCCCATAGCAATGTATTAATATGACTTAATTATGAAATAATGCTTATGATGTCTAAAGATAACAGTTACCAAGCAAACCTTTATATAACCATAACAATGACTGGCATTCTCCTTTAATATCATTTCAAAAGAAATTCAGTGCTATACATTTAAGATAAATAACATGGACGCTATGGTCCCAGTAACCATAGTTACCATCATTCTTAGTATTGCCAGGTCACTGTTCCATAGCAAACTGAAGCTCCTCTTGCAATACAGCTACTATGGGGCATATCAATGTAACAAGTGTACTTATCTAGGGCTTTGCCACTACTACTTCCAGAAGAAATGAGTGACGAGGATGCAACTGGGGCCATTTTCCATCCCTTTTCCATTTAGGTAATTTTATGCCACTTTTCTCCCCACTGAGGACCCAAAGTATCTTACAAAAATAAAGTAAAATAAGCAAGCAGGGGGAAAAAAATACAGTACAAAAATGGCATCCTGGGCTGTTCCAGGATGTAGTATGCTGGATCTTCCAAAGCTACAGACTGTAAGCCAAGGGTCAAAAGCCAAGAACCCTTGGCTGTTGCTTCTTCACTCAAGTCAGAAGGCCCCAGCTTTTGCCACACCAGGCCAGTAACTATCCTGGGACTTTGGGGCTCCACCCCCTTTCTTAAAGGCACCACGCCCAAGAATTTCTCCTGCAAATACCTTTTTTCAATCATTTAAAAACATTTTTTAAAAGGTGTGCACTCCTTTAAGCAGAATGGGGTGCTTTATTTGACTAGTTCTGACACTGAACAATGGGGTTGGAGTAGGTGACCTCTAGGATCCCCTCTCACTCTGTGTCAAGAAATTGGTCTCCTTTAAGAGTTTTTTCTGCCTAAGTGTTAGCTTTCTTGACTATAGAAGTCATCACGCCCCACCTGATGGCTTGTTATCAGAATTGCTGCTTAGGCTGGCAGAAGTGATTAACTTGCAGCAGCTCAGAACTGTCATCTAAAGTTGTTGACAGCTTGCAATTTAGAGATCTATCCTGGTAACAGCTTTCTATTGGCTTATGGCTAAATGGCTTTTCTTTCTGCACTGAGACCTTCAGCCCCACCAGAAAAAAAATGTGCCCCACAAGCCACAAAACCCTGGCTACGGGCCTGTGCCACACTCATATTTAAATACCTGCATCAAGAAGGGAAACAGAAGCTCAGCCCAAGGCTTTCCCCCATGGTTTGTTTGTTTCCCTCCCCCTCAGTTCTGGCCAAATACTGCTTTGTTTTGGCCCCTGCTTTCCACTGACTTTTTGGTGTCTTTAATTTTCACTTCAGTTTTTTTGGGTTGTTCCCATTTTTTCCTGCTTTTACCCTTATCTTTTTATCTGGAAGCCAATTTAGAGTCATTTTCCCCTCATGCATAATGTTTTGGTCAGTTTTGTTTTTTTGTCCTGCCCACTCCCATCCACCTCCAGTCCAGTTTTCAATGACTGGACTGTTATCATTGTCAAACCACTTCCTCTCCCTTCCACCCTGAAGATGAGTTGTTTTAGTTTTCATTTTAAAGGCTCTAAAATAGTGATATATTGATGTTGTGTTGTAATGATAGCTTAAGCAGTTTCTCTGATTTTCTTTCTTTCTTTCTTTCTTTCTTTCTTTCTTTCTTTCTTTCTTTCTTTCTTTCTTTCTTTCTTTCTTTATTTCTTTTCCTAAAGTAATTCTCACACCCCTTCACTTGCTGAGATATAAGGGGAAAGGTATATCTCCTCGAGGGAGGAGGGTAAAGACTTGCTATAAAAATGAAAGCTGGGGATTCAGAGAGCCAGTTTAAATTATTGTTACAGCACTACATGGATACATTGATATTTTAGGGGCATTAAAAAAAAGGTGGATATGCTGTGATGCCAACAATGACAACACCAATGATAACAGCACCCTGCCTTGAAAATCCTCATTATTTAAGGCATGTGCAGAAGAAAAGAAAAACTGATTCCACAACTGTGAAACTACAGGAGAGGGCAGTGTTCAGGTACCATATTTTACATGAATCATGAAAGTGAGACTGTCAAGCAAGATTGAGATTCTTATAGTAGCATCTAAACCATGAGCCTATGTTTGGCTCACTATATTTTATAGTTGTTATATTCCTCCCTACCTCCCGCACTTAAAAATCTGTCCTTTGACCTGTTGATCTCTAAGCAACCTGACCTCAGTCAAGGGTCTGCTCCATCCTTATCTCCCATGAAAAATACATAAAGGGTGTGTTTTCCTTGTCTGCCTAGAAGGAATGCAAGATATACTCAAAAAGGGGGGGAAAGTGAGTTATGTTTGAGAACAGAATTGGTGAACTTTCTTTTGGAATTCTAGAACTTTTATCTTTTGTCTGTCTTATCCTATAAAAGAAGATTTTTTTTTACTTTGTTCTCTATGCAAGCTTGTTAGTGAAGCCTAGTCTCCGACTTGTTAGCATCAGCTCATCATCTGATTAAAACTGCTTGCTCTGCTATCCTAAATTCTTGAGTGATTATTTTTCTCTCCCAGATAGAACTCGAAAAGGGGAGCAGAGTTATACTAGAGTTTGGAGAACTCCCCTAATGTGTGAATCAACTGAGTCAAAACTGATTCCAATGCCTGTGGATCAGCTTCCAAGAAAATCAGTAGGGGTGTGCATGGGGAAAAAAAAATCAGTATTTTTTTGGGTTCAGGTAAACCAAACCCAAAAAATATTGGTAAATACCAATATTCCTGAATCTCAGTATTGGTATTATACTGGGATTCAGGAAATACTCAGCATTGCCAAAAATATTTGGCTGGCCATTAGAGAGTGTCGGTTTCACTCCCCCTCCTTTTCCAAGCAGAGGGGAATGAATGATTACTCCTGATTATTCCCAGAGGTCATTTCAGGGGGGATCGTGGGGGATCGCAGTTCCCCCTGGTGAGGTATGGGGGGCGGGGCACATGACGAAGCCCCACCCCCTGCTTCCGGCCGCCCCGCTTCTGGCCCTCATTCAGCCAGGAAGAGGCAGGAGAAGAGGGAGGGTAAGTTGCTTCCTCCCTGCCTCTCCCCACCCCTGCCTGCCTGGGGCAAGGGAGGGCCTTCGCGGGGCTTCCTTGCACTCCCGCCAGCCTTGCAGGTCCACCGCCGGGCCCCTCATGGGGCTCACTAGTGGAGCTGCAAGGCCGGCAGCGGCCGGGACCGTTGGGGGCGGGGTGTGTGGCCTTATGACACACGTCCGGTGATGTCAGGGGGTGTGGCCTTATGACACACTTCCGGTGATGTCAGGGGGTGTGGCATATGCTAATGAGTTATGCTAATGAGTTCCCCTAGCTCTTTTTCTATGAAACGACCCCTGATTATTCCTAATCAAGAGTAAGTCGAGCTTGTGGAAAAGGTCCCAATTCTCATGCAGCTATCAGGCATACTCCCAAGAAATCCCCTCCAGACTGTTGTTTTTCAGCTCCCTTGTCTTTTATTTGCTCCTAAATTTCTGTTCACTATAATCAGATTGAGGAATGGAGTGAATGACAGGACTGGGGGAAGAACAGGAAAATTTATATTAGCAGTCTCTGTACTTCAACCTGGCAACTCTAAACTCAATTAGGAAAACTGCTGATAGAACAATTGTACTCCCCCCCCCAGTTGATACGTTGTCATTAGTTTCAGTGGGCCTAATTTTTGTTGCAGTTACTGATTATTCTTTTGTTTCCTTTATGCCATTTATTTGTACATATCATTTGTACACAGCTAACAAACCCCCCCCCCAAAACCCTGATGAATAAGCTGAAAATAACAGGTGTGGTGAAAATAACAGGTGTAACAAACAGCTCAAGCAAATAATTAAGTGGTAGAGCCAAAAGTCCTCCTGAATAACTCAAAAATACACAAGTTACAGAATATCAGTCCACTGGATGCCTTCCTAACAGCTTCAGGAAAGTTATCCCATAGAATAGGAATGGCCATCCAAAAAAGCTACAAGGCTAACCATGGCTGAGTTAAAACCTTGCAGGAGAAAACTGTCAGTCAGTGGAGCGGAGATGCCACAGAAATTGATACTGGGAAAGGTGATCCCACAGATATGTGGACTTTGTGTCATGAAAGCCAACACCTTGAATTGAACTCAGAAACAAACCAGCTACCAGTACAGAGCTTCCAAAACTGATATAGTATGTACCAAGTGGGCAGTACCACAGCCAGGTTTTCCAAGTAACATATTTTATAGTAACTTTTATAACAGTTTAACAACCAAATGTACAATTGAGACTTAGTGCTATCTGAACAGGTCAGCTGAGCAATTGGAAATCTAAAGCATTAATTTAAGGATTTGAAGGAGCTCTCTTCCTGCTATATTCTGGATGCTCTTTCTCTGGCTTGGGCCTGCCAAAAAATTTAGCAGCTGTCAAAAGTCAGACTTCATGCCTTCCCTCTCCTGCTGCTGGCCAAAATGACTGAGAGGTGTACCCTTCCAGTAGATAATACTAGGGAAACTTAATCAACTGTACATGCTTTTCCATGACCTTTTTACTCCATGTGTGCACACTGATTGGAGCCATTTCCTAACTTCTAAACTTAAAAATAAATAGAATAGCTTAAAGGGAAAATACCATGCGCTGTATCCTACCACTCCACTTAGCAAAGTATGGAGCTTTCTTCCAACACAAAAACCCTTCCTCCAGAGGAAGAGCCTTTTCTAACACAGAAAGAGCCTCTTCCACCAGAGAAGGTCTCCTTGGCATGGAGAACTCCCCAGCACTTAAATGAATCCAGCAGTTTGCTACAGCCAATCATGTTGTATTCAGAAATGAGGTTGACAAACCAGCAGAAAGTTGTATGTGCTTAAGCTCATTGGCTTCAACTAATATAGTGTCATACAGCAATAAATCATATCAAACACAACAAAGACAGTGGGTTGGATCATTCACTGCCACTCAATTCACCTCATTATTCTAGCTCCTGTCCCACATGGCTATGGTTAATGCGGGTCCACGTTTCCCAACATAGCTTTTTTGGTGTTCGAACATAGCTTTTTTTGGTGTTCGAAAGGGACCCTCCCCCCTTTTTTTTTTCACCAGCAGAAAAGGGGGTTGGATCCAATCTGTGGAGAACTCACTACTGGGGAAAAGAGGTGTATATAGGCTAGCATGCAGAAAGCCGATATAGCATGTAAATGTAGGGAGGTGTTGTTCTAAGTAGTTTTATCTTGTTGCGAGTTCCTTGAATAAATGGGTCCTTAAACTTGGAACAGAGTTTTTATTGAGTAAAACATAACACATTCCAGTAATTTTTCCCAGGACATAAAACAATTAAGTCTGACATTTCAATTTCTAGATGGGAAAATTAGATGTGTCAGCTAAACACTATCAGTGTCCACACAGGAAAAGCTAGATGTTTTAATTTGATTATTCCATGTTGAATGTTGTTCGGTTCTATGTGTCTGGACAATTTTCATAACATAATGTGAAGGTGAATTTAAGATGTTTCCATTTTAAAAGGCATTCTTACCATTTTTTAAAAAAGGGTCGCACAATACTGTCAAGCATACCATTGGGTGGGAAAGAATTGATTTAAAATCTTTTCAAGTAGTCACAATAGGACAAGGTTCCAAGGACTCTAAATTACAATCATTCAAAAGAATACTAGACCTTGAATTTGCAGAGTACCAAACTTCATTTTCTCCATCCTTTCAAAGAAATGAGTTGTGAAAATAAAGAAGTTCATCATGTCGTATTATGTCCAGATTACTACCACAAAATTAAATTCAATTTCCGTACAAACGTATGTTAGAGTCAGTTCATAGATTTTCTGACTGCAACACTGATTGACTGGAAGATCTATGTCAGTACATGGACATGGAAAGAATTAATTTAAAATCTTTTCAAGTACTCACAACAGGGCAATGGGAGAAATGGTCTTTCTTTTCGGTTTCTTCTCCCACACTTGTTGGCAGTGTTTCACACCTGTCATGATCCACCCTGGTCTTGCATGGGAAGATGAATCCTCATCAGAGGAGGAGGACAATCCATCCCCACGCCCTGATTTGGCAGGCCCTCTCTGTGAGTCCAGAGTCTCAGAGCCTCCCCAAAGGGACCCTTCATTAACACCAGTGCCATCCTCTGAGCCAGCAGGGCTCTTAAGCCAGGAAGTTCCAGCATGGTCTTGTCCACTGCCAGACCCACCACAGTTTCCTGAAGGACCCCAGGAGCAGAGAAGACAAACTGCAAGGTCTGATGCTTGGACCAGACGCAGGAATATGCACTTGGCAACCTAAGGCCTCCCCTCTGCTGAATAAATGACGGGGCAGAGCAATAAGTTATCACTGTGCATTTGGATTATGTTGTTGTCCAGGGACTTTGACATTGGACTGTGACCTGAAGCCCTTGCTTTGAGACCTTGTGGTTGCTGGACTTGCCTCCCATCTGGTGGTGAGGACACCCTAAAATTCACAGATTTTAGCAAGGGGTTTTGCACCCAAAACATCAATTCCAGTAGTTTGTGATTGCTCCAGGGACCCAAAGAAAAACAAGACACATTTATGAAAAGTTTGAGGCTGCACTGCAATATGAAAGCAATCTGTTGTGGTGGGTGATGAGGCAGCTCGATCAGTGGTACATACAATGCAACCCCATGCAAAATGACTCCAGTCCAAGCCCACTGATATTTTCCTTCACTCCTTGTATGATATCTAGCCATGAGAATAAAACATCTGATCTTCCCGGGCCAATGCCCCTGGGTTTTTTTTTAAAAAAGTATACCTAATTTATGTGTATAACTCTTTCACAATTGATTGTTACGAGTGAATCAGCCTTTCAGTATGCTGGTGTAGTGGTTTGGTGTAGTGGTTAAGTGTGCTGACTCTAATCTGGGAGAACTGGGTTTGATTCCCCACTCCTCCACTTGCAGCTGCTGGATGACCTTGGGCAAGCCATAGTTCTGTCAGAGTTGTTCTCTCAAGGGCAGCTCTGGAAAGCGCTCTCTCAGCCCCACCTACCTCACAGGGTGTCTGTTGTGGGGAGGGGAAGGGAAAGGAGTTTGTAAGCTGCTCTGAGACTCCCAAGTGAAGGGCGGGGTATAAATCCAATCTCCTCCTCCTCCTTCTCCTCCTCCACATTTATTTCCCAGCAGAGAAAATAGCCACTCTTCAGGACTGATTCAGGTTGGGGAAATGGCATGAGAAGGGAGGCTGAAGCCCCTTGTCCATGCATGCTGCAGTCCTGAACTGAATCAGGCTTATATATGTCTGGGAAGCATGGAACTACCAGTAAACATGTTATCCATATTCCTTGTGCTGGTCACAATGACTTTGGAAAGTGTGACTCAGCCTTTCGGTATACTGTCCTGAGCTCCTTGGAGAAAAGCAGGAGAAACATTAGATGGATGACAGAATTGACTATATATTTTTGGGAGCTGTGTATGCATGGGAGCTGTGTGTGCAATTGGTTGATATATTTTCGATGGGAGAACATCCTCTTTTGTATCTTTTCCCGGAATACAGATGACACATCTTGCTACCAGCTCGCCCCACCCTGTGCTCCTTGAAACAAACAAAGCATCCTACATGGGTGGCCTAAAGATTCCCACCCCCGCTCCACTTTCTCTTGCTTTTTTGTTTCCAAGCCTGATGAGAACTCAAAAGCTTGCAAAACGTGTTGGGTTATTTTGGTTGGGCCGTAAGAAGAGGCATGGTATGGCTTCTGGTTGTTGGTGTTGTTTTTAATTGTAGTTTGGGGTAAGTTTCTATGGAGAAATCAGCATAGGGATCATGGTTTCGTCATCATGTATTTCCACCCTAAAACGATGCTAACAATTTTATTTTAGACTTTTCTGACCATCGATATAGGGGCTAGAAAAATATTTCAAAGCACGTTTATTTTGTATTGCACCTCTATTTTCTTGGCCCTGTTTTTCACACTGCAGCACAATGGTGGCCAACCGTCTTTCTAAACCCTTGGTCTACTATAGAAGAACTTCGGTGTTTGGATCTTTAATGGTACAATCCAATGGAAATGGCACCAGAGAAAAAGCAACTTGGGGAAACACCAGTGTCCACAAAAGGCAAACTTTGGCAAAGTTGCCAAGCAAGCGGTGAACCTACCTTGCCATATAAGCCCCTCTTCTGGGAGTTCACATGATTTCCATACTGCCTTGAGGTTATCTGCATTTTTAAATGCTGAATTATGCTAATGATTTTTATTAATTTGGTAACCGTTATGCAAGGCTTTCAAAATGCAAACAGAGTTGTCCCCTGGGAAAGGGAACTCACACTTGGTTCACCTGAGGCTAAAACAGGCAGCTTTATAATGTCAAGAGGGGGCACAAGGGCGAGCTCTGTAGATGCAGTGCATAATCATATCTTACCTAGAGCAGCAATTTTAATGATACTTTATTGTTACCAAGAAGGGGAAAAAGAGGTCAGTTCTGTATATCGGTTCAGCAAGCATCCGTTCCTCTTTTACTCCTTCTGTATAGTTACTGTGGAGAAGATGAAGATGAAAAATGAGGTATAATACATTTTCAAGGTTGCTAGGAGCAACTAATACTTCCAAATTGGTATTCATGTTTTATTACATCTTAAATTTCAACACCTTAAAAACAATAAAGGAAATTGCATTTTCAGAAAGCAGCTTTGTTCTGGGAGTGTACATCAGGTTTAGTACCTTTTCCCTGATGTCTTTGTCCATGTGCTGTGAACTTTTTCACACAAGGAGGAGAAAAGACGATATTCCTTCACCCACGATTATGGGTGAGACGATGGTATTGCTTTTGCAGTGCTGATAGATGCTTCATTATTAATATGCCTGATTCCTGCATGGATATTTTTCATGACTGAAGGAGGCCCTTAAAAGTCAATTATATCCTGGGGTCAAATCCATGTGGTATTGCTAAATTCACCCTTCTTTCCTAGATACAATCATATTAGAACAGATAAAACGAAGTACTTCTTCTCCCAAAGAGTGATTAATACATGGAATTCACTGCCACAGGAGGTGGTGGCAGCTACAAGCATGGACAACTTCAAGAAGGAATTAGATAAGCAGAAGTCCATCAGTGGCTATTAGCCACAAGGTATAGATAGGAACTCTCAGGCTGGGGCAAGTGATGCTCTGTATTCTTGGTGCTTTGGGGGGGCACCCGTGGGAGGGCTTCTAGTGTCCTGGCCCCACTGCTGGACCTCCTGATAGCACCTGGTATTTTTGGCTACTGTGTGACAGAGTGTTGGACTAGATGGGCCATTGGCCTGATCCAGCATTGGCTTCTCTTATGTTCTTATGTTCTTACTATGAACACAGACATAAAATCAAGCTACTCACAATTTTTGATACACAAGGAAGCACACATTCATCTTGCTTTTAGGAAGTTGTATAGCTATTTTCTCAATAAAATCCCACCAAACAGGCCAGCTCACATTTCCTCCTGCAATTTCAACCTCTATTTTGTACATTCCATCAGAGATTAGGGATTGGGGAGGGCAAGTTTCTTGTACTATAATGAAACTTATTGGATCCTCTCTCTTTTATATCTGTCAGCTATTTGGGCTCTGCTTTTCTGCTGTTGATTTGTAGATTTGTGGGTACATTTTGTACATTTTGATATGCAACTATGATGGACATGTTAGTTTCTGTGTCTCCCTAAGAGCCACCAATGAGAGCTGACAGAATGTTAGTGAGATGGTCAGTTGGAAATAGGAGATAAAGGAACTGAAAACAGCAGTTAGTGAGTTGGGGGTGAGTCTGGCTCAGTAAACCTATGGAGAAGAGCACCTTAAAGCTTACTGAAAAGGATCAGTTTGTAACAAAGGATGTCAAATGCAGGAATAGGGAAACAGGTCACAAGTTCAATTGAAAAGAGGCTTTGTAACCGGCTGACTTTCTACCTGAGAGCCAGTTTGGTGTAGTGGTTAAATGCGTGGACTTTAATCTGGGAGAACCGGGTTTGATTCCCCACTCCTCCACTTGCAGCTGCTGGATGACCTTAGGCAAGCCATAGTTCTATCAGAACTGTTCATGAAAGAGCAATTCTTGAAAGAGCTCTCTCAGCCCCACTTACCCCACGAGGTGTCTGTTGTGGAGAAGTGGAAGGAGTTTGTAAGCTGCTCTGAGGTTCCAAGTGAATTGTTGTTGTTGTTCAGTCGCACAGTCGAGTCCGACTCTTCGCCACCCCATGGACCAGCTCCCGCCAGGCCCTCCTGTCTTCCGCCGTCCTCTGAAATTGGCTCAATTTCAAGTTCGTTGCACCATCCAAATGAATGGTGGGGTATAAATCCAACCTCCCCCTCCTCCTCCTCCTCTCTTCAGTGTTATGTTGAAACCATATATATAAGTTAAGTTCTTGCTTGTTTAACTCTATGTGCTGCATGTCTTTGGAAAAGAAACACATGTACATATAATGATGAGATGAGAGAGAGAGAAAGAGAGAGAGAGAGATGAATAGATGGTGGCAGTGTGTGAATGAGACAGCATTTGAGTCCCTCAATAAGTCTGTGCAGTGTCTGAGTGAGGCACAGTTATTAAAGAGGGATGGGCTACCCTGCCTGGTGATGTCTCTGTGAGTGAGTGACTGAGCAAGCGAGCGAGCAAGCGAACCTGTGATATAAAATGGCTATGGCTCTCTCTATATGTTAAAAGAGGAGAGAAGGGTAGTGTCATGTGACTGCCTAACCTACCTGTAGCCTTGAACCTGTGGGAGAGAGGTTGTAGAGGGTGGTAAGCACTCTGTGAGTGTCTTCACAGCAGCTTATACGGGGTTGAATACAGCCAGCTTTTTCACATGAAGAGATGAAGCGGCCTTATGTCAGACCGTTGGGCCATTAGTGTCATTATTGTCTAGTCTGACAGGCAGGGTCTCTAGGGTTTCAGACAGAGGCTTTTCGCATCACCAACTTTTAAACTGGAGGTGATGGGGATTGAATGTGGGACCTTCCACATGCAAGCAGATGATCTGCCACTGAGCTTTAGCCCCTTCACTCAGTCTCATCTGCTTCTACTCCTTTTTTCCCCATGCTGGTCCTATAATCCACAGCATAGGCTTTTTAGATGGTGAAAGGGTATCTTTCCTTCTTTTTTCACCAAAGTAGAAGCCAACTGGGTGCAACTCATGATATTTAAATATGTATGTATAATGAGTGCATTGATGTATTGATACATAGTGGTTAGAGTGCCAGACTAGGAGCTGAAAGCTGAAATCCTCACTGTGCCATGGAAGCTTGATTGGTGACCTTGGGTCAGTCACATACTCTCATCCTGTCCTACCTAACAGGATTGTTGTAAGGATAAAATAGAAAAGGGGAGAATGTTGTAAACTACTCTGGGTATAAATGAAGTAAAATAAATTAAATGTAATAGATATTACATGTATATTGTTGGAAGACAATATATATATTTCAATTTTATGGGGAAAATTCAGTGTGATACAACAGAAGGTGGTATGAAATAAAGCAAAATAAAAGCTGGGAATTCAGCTCACAACAGCAGGGATATATACTCTTGACATAATGCCTACTGCTGGGCCTAACAGACTGCATCAGGGAATTCTGGTATACACTCACTCTCTTCTTCAAAATTGTTTCTGTTGCACTGGTTGGGGAAGAGGAAATCAATGTTGTATGACACTTTCTTATTCCAACAGGCATGGAGCTCTGGATGTATTGAGTATCATAGCTTGACTTTTCAAGGCACAGTTTACCCCCCTCACTAGTCTATCATGTCACACGATTTGGAAACTCTTGCATTGGTACAGGATCTCTCAATTTTTAGCAATAATAATAAAGCATACAGTCTATCCATTATATTATCTTCCACAAATGCCACATCTGAATTCTCCCTGATTATAATCAGTATAATCATTCTGGCCAAGTGCTACCCACAAGTTAAGCAAGTACCCTTGCAGGCCCACTGATTTCAAAGGGAAATAATGCAATAAGGGCCTATATCTATTTAAAATTATTTAAACTGCCCTCCCCAAATTTGTAGCATCTAATTAGGGTTGCCAAGTCACAATCAAGCTGCAGTGGGGGACTCCCGGCTTCCCTTGGGAGCACGCGCGAAGTGTGCATGCACCGCGAGCACGTCACCCGGAAGTGGCTGTGTCGGGTTTTCCTTTGGATGACCATGGCCCCACCCCCTGCGTGCCCGGTGTGGCTGCGTCACTTCTGGGTGACGTGCTGACGCCGGGCATGTCCCATGCTTTGGGGGTGGGGTTCCCCCGGGGCGGCGGGGAACAGGCCTCTGGGGCGGGGGTTTCCCCACCCCCCAGGGGGACTTGGCAAGCCTACATCTAATGCATACGTGGGCGAAAGGAAGGCATGGCATAGCCTGATCTCATCAGATCTCAGAAGCTAAGCAGGGCCAGTACTTGGATGGGAGATCACCAAGGAAGACTCTACAGAGGAAGCCATGGCAAACCACCTCTGCTTCTCATTTGCCTTGCAAAACCCTTGCTGGGGTTGCCATAAGTAAGCTGTGACTTGACAGCCCTTTGCACACAGAATACATAAGTGAGTGAATGAGTCATCCCAGGTCAAACAAAACAAACAGAACTTTCAAATCACTTTGAGATGCCTGGCTTATAATAATATTTCAAGTACTGATGATTACTGGTGTTTTAATTATTGTTCTCTGATTTAAAAATGTGGGCTTTTTATTTTTAATTATTTTTTTAAATTGTTTTCTTCTTTTATGGAGACTTGTTTCATGAACTTGAAGGAATCCTTGAAATAGACAATGTGATCCATAAATGCCTGCCTGTGAGGGAGAAGGGCCACAAAGAGCCACATGTGGGCCCTGTGCCACCACTGGCCTGGCTGGGTGTAAAAACAGTCAAGGCGGGAATGTGACTCTAGGTGGTGTAGTAATTTTTCTTCACCCAGGCTAGAACCTGATAAAAGGTTGGGTTCACTTGGGAGAGAGGGGGAAGGATAGCAAGGAAAGAAGGCTGCCAAAAGAAGAGTTATATGCAGGTGGATTACTCAAGGGAGGAACAGAGACTGCTCTCAAAGAAAGAAAAGGCTCTGGACCAGGACCAAGAAGCCAGGAGTAACACCAGGCTAAGACGCTCTCTACGTGAGGTGGGGCCACCTGGCAAGCTCCAAACCTAGGGAATGGGGAATGAGCATACAAATTAAAGGGAGAGTACCCATGAGCTGTGTATAAAAGAGAGTTACTAAGGGGTTCATGCAGCTGATGATCAGGGTGGGCAAAAGGGGGGAACTCCATGTGTCAGGTACCCATGCCCCTGAGACCTCATTAAATACAAGAGTGGCACTGCCATAAATGCAATAATTAGATGCAAATTCGGTAATAAAATGTATGGGGTTGGATCCAAACAATGGTGTTGAATCCAAAGATTCTTCTCAGACAATGGTTGTTCTGCACATGGAAGACGTTTATGTCCACGTGAAGCTGCTTTATGCTAAGTCAGACAATTAATCTGTCACACCAGTTCTATCAATTCAGGTGGTGCCTCAGACTCATCCAGCCTTGGGACCGGAGACCTACCTGAGATTCTCTGAGTGCAGATGTCATGGAATGAAACTGGGGTATTACGCATACAATAGGCATGCCCCATCAATGAGATCCACAGGATTTATTCAGGGAGGAACTGATTTTCCCCCCAAGGGTAATCGACTTACATTGCACGTGTATATCAAGGCTGCAGCCACATTTAATTTGATTCATACGTATCTATAGATTTTTGTGTCTGTTAGGTGGTGCAGAGCTCACTAGCAGAGTCTGAAGTCAAGCAGGAGGTCAGAGGTCAGTGGCAAGATTGTGGAGTGCAACCAGAATAATGTTGGGATCAGGTCGAGAAGTCAAAAGCTAGCCAAGGTCCAGCAAGAGATCAGACATCACAAGGTAGTACGGGGGAGAGGCAATGCATAAGGTCCAAAATGGCAGAATAAAGGCACTACGATCAGCAACTCTAGCACAGTCTTCACCTCCAGGAGCAGCTGCTCAGACTCAAGAGGTCACCGTGGAAGTAGCAGCTTTATACCACCATATTGGGTCTAATTGGATCCCTTCAGTCTTGAACACTGTCAAATTTCTGAAGCTTTTTTCCTGAAACTTTTTTCATATCAGTAGATTGAAAAGAACTTAATAAATGAAGGCACTGTGGAGTAGATTTTTTTACTGCTTAATTCTTGGAAACCAGAAAAGCTCTGTTGCCATCTGTCCTTTCATTTAATGCATGTGGGTTAAAGAATATGAAAATATAACCTGGTGATCCCAACCAGCCTCTCTGTGAAAGTGTCTCGAGAGGCTTGCCTACTTGAACTACCAACCCCATGTTTGATTCCAATTAAACTCCTACTGTTTTTCCTTTGTGACTTCAAAGGCTTAGATCTGATGTGTTGATTCACATAAAAGGAAATGCCCTTTATTCTCTATCTAAGGCCATAACTAAGGCCACCACCTACTGTATGAAGTAAAAAAAAATCTCATATATATATCTTCAGAGTTTAAAATAAAAGATTCAGGTTTCCTTACTCTGCTGAACAAAGTTAAGAAAACGCAAAAGAAAGTGGAACATTGTCTGCCATTTTGTCCAAACAGTAAAAATGACTCTCTTTTTCAGTGGGGAACTGTCTTTTCTATTTAATTCTCCAGTTATCCATTCAGAACCATAATTTACCTCTTCTTAAAAATGGGTTCTTAGCTTCCAAACTGCAATGTAGAAATTCCTGAAGTTTGTCAAAGGGAGCAATACTAAGTAGGTCTAACTACTCAGAAGTCTCATTTCATTAAATGGGGATTTCTCCCAGAATTTTTTAAAGGATTTACAACCAGGGGTCATTTGGGGGGGGATGCGGGGGGACGCCATCCCCCCGGGTGAGGTGCAGGAGGGCGGGGCCTGGAGCTCCCTGCTGGTGCCCGCTGGAGGTCGCCGCCAGCTGTGGGGAGGACACACTTCCGGTGATGTCAGGGGGTGTGGCATATGCTAATGAGTTATGCTAATGAGTCCCCCTAGCTCTTTTTCTACGAAATGACCCCTGTTTACAACCTACATTGAGAGGGAAAAGGCCTCTCCAAACTCCTTAAATCCTGCTATAAGACATGACTGGGCATCTAGCTGCCAATACCATCACTATCCAACCAAAAAATGACCATGTCATCAATACAGAACAAAAAGAAGGACTAGATGAAGATTTACTTTATGTTCTGGCTTGTGGTAGTTGAGTTTGAGATGGGTGAAGATGTTTAGGTTATTACTTTGAAGGTTCAACTCAACATTGGGGATATCCATGCTGGGCCACTGTGATGTAATGGTTAAGAGTGCTGGACTAGTATCTGGAAGACACAGGTTTACTTTGTTTACCTTATTTTTTTCCCTAGGGGTTTTTTGGTCCCAGGATTCCAGTTGGAAGACACAGGTTTACTTTGTTTACCTTATTTTTTTTCCTAGGGGTTTTTTGGTCCCAGGATTCCAGTTGGGAGAATAGTGGCCTATGCAAATAAATGAGTTCTCTCAAAGCCAAGGAACATCATCTACTCCTTGGACTTTCCATGACACCTCCCCCCCTCCCCTACACCAACGACTGTTAGCCTGTGTACCACGATCAGTGATCCAGACCTGATGGTTATGGTTCTTGTGCCAGCTTGCTCTTAATTTCATCATTAACTTGAACAACCCCGATGTTCATAAAATTTCGAATGAAGCTGGCATTTGTTTGCTCATTTAAAGTTGTTTCAGAATTGCAGCCACATGTTCCTGCTGGCTTGATCAGATTATTGGGTAGCCAGGTAAAATCAAGCATTTTCCTGTGATATGGATTTTTAACACTTTGACTCTACCCAATGAAGCTCGTCGGAATGAAAGAAACAGAAATTTTACTTCATTGACAGGGCACGGACCTTGCATGCATGTCACATATTTAGTTCCTAACATATCTGATTAAACAAGAGTGTATACTAAAGGCTACAGAGGCTCATTGTCTTAGATCCTCAAGAGCTCTTGCCTATCAAAATAAACAGTACTGAACTAAATGAATAAATTACCTGATTCAATGTAGAGCAGACGTTTTCATGCTTGTGCTAATATGCTTATAGTACATAGGAGCAAATGCAGACTTTGGCTCCTCTGATTTTGAACCATGTCCCCAGGGAGCTATATTTAACACAACACCACCCTCTGGGGCCAGAATGGGGGGAAACAATTTTTCCCCAAGGTTATCAATGACAATCATCACTATATTGTAGTTACTAACTGAAATTTCAAGTCATTCCCACAAAGTTTTGCTTGTTTACCGTCGTAACTTCTGACCTATGGCACCCCTACAAATTAACATTCTCCAAAACATTCTATCTCAAGAACCCATTCTCAGGCCTTGTAAACTGAGGGCCTACTAGCAGTCCTAGCTCCCCCACCGAACAAAATTGTTGATGCTGTACAGCCAGTCATTTAACTAAAGCATGAGCAAACCAGTCAACTTGTCAGTTTTAAATTGGAATGGCTCATGAACTAAAGTTTGTGATAAATTTTGGCTGGTCCATGAAGTGAAGTCTGTAGAATGTCAACCGGCATGAACTTTCCACATTCTTTCAAGCTGTTAGTGGTGGTTTGTGAGTGAATACATTTCCAGACAGACTGTCTCTGCTCAATCTAAACATTAACTAAACTTCAAAGCAATAGGGGGGTCAGAAGCTGGAGGGCATATAGAGCATCACCTGAGGGAGGTCTTTGATTACAGTTTCTTCTAATTTGCTGGGACAGAAGTTAGGCTGACTGCCCTTTAATTTCCTGGTTCCCCTCTGGATCCCTTTTTAAAAGTCTGTGGCACTCTAGTGTTAGAGAATAAGCCTGATGTTTGCTTTATGGACTGCTTATTGCTACACACAATGGACTCTGCACGTACACATAGGCTCAGAAAGCTGTACACTTTAGGTCACCTGTTGTGATGCCACACATAGAGGGTGCCTGCACATACCTTACATGTAAATAAGGTTTCAGCTACACAGTTACCCAGCCTGGTGAAGAAGCACAAACCTCCATTATTGTGAGCAATGAAACAACAACTCTAGGAAGAGACAGCCCCCATGACAGAGCTGCTTGTAGTCATGTGCTACCCATCACTTGCTTTGTTCCTGAGCTGGAATTTCCTGCCATATGGACATTTGGTTATCAATGGAACTGGGCAGCTTCATCAGCATTACAATGAAGCATCCTGATGCCTGAATTTCACACCTGTCCAGATGCCATACTCTGAGTAAGGTTTTAGTTACAATATTGGCCACCCCTCTTAGGTAACCTCCCCTTCCCACATGCAACCTATAGGATTGTTTTTGGGACGAACTAACAGGTAGATGGGTCAAGAGGTTGGCACAGTTACCACCCATCTCTTGGACCCCCTATAAAAGGAGAGAACCAGTCACCTGGCCCCTCCTACCTGGCTAGATAGCATCTCCCTCGCAACAACCCCTGTCTGCTTTTACCCCTCTTGAGTCCTACTTGCTATCCCCAACCCTTGCCTCTACTTTGATCTCCTGATCTGCAGTCAAGAGACCCACATGCGTTCCAGCTGGTTCTGGTCATGTGTGAATTCCTTAGTTTTCCATTTCTTCCCCCCTATTCTTAATTGGAACAATCAAGCTGCAAGACAGATAAGTATCGCCCACCATCACCCCTACCTGCTAATGCAACTGTGCTTATTTCGTACTGTAACTCTTAGAAACTTGATTGAATGTGTGAGTGTATCAGTATTGTTTGTATGAGATATATATTTTTAAGTAAAAGAAATCTATTTTAACCACAACAGCCTCAAATCCTTTACTGGTAACCCTTGGTGGGATCAGGACCTTGGTATAAATTGGAAAGAACCCATTTATAAATTGCCAATTGCTGTAAATAAAGCAATTCGGCATCCTGATGTGATTGGGGGCCTATGCTTAAAGAGAAATAGCTAGGGGTACTAAACTCTGAGGATACTCATGAATCCTGCACTATATTCAATTATTTCAGCATTTTCTTTTCTTGCCTAGCTAAACTCACTTCTTCATTTCCCCCAAAATGCCAGTGGGTTTGCCTGGAGAAAACTAAATGCGGAAAGCTTAATTTCAAAGCAAATTTTATAAGCATAGGCAGCTGCTTGGAAGGTAGCCCGCAGCTGAGTGGTCACATGACCAGAGAGGCAGAGAGAATGTGTGAGATAATTTTTTTTTAATCTTCAGTTTTGAACTGGAGGGGGGGAACGATTGAAAAAGGGGGTTAACAGCTGACTACTGACCAGAAGAGGAAGGGGAGAAAGGGTGCTCTCGGATGGAAAAGAGAGAGAGCGAACCCTGTGAGCTGCTGAGGAGTTTAATGATAGAAACTCCTGGTGTATGACTCAGATACACATAGTATTCCTCTATAAGAAATCCTGTTGCGGAAGGTTATACACTTATAGCTATGGATCAACTGCAAGTGAAGTAGTTTAAGGAGATGTTAGACTGTGGGAGAGCCTTCAATAGAACAGAGATATAAAATATGGAGTGTGTAGGAAGGGTGTGATCTGGAAGAAAACTAAAAGATCTAAGAGCAGTCCAATTTTTTTAAAAAAGGAACAAAAGAAAGCCTAAACCACTGATTGACTCCCTGTATATAACCCTGTCCCCCAGTGTTATTTTAAATAAACTTGTATTTGTGTTTAAAGGGTTTAAAGGGTTCCTAAGTACCTACCTACGATCCGGCGGGGGACACATGCTTCCCCAACGGAAGATTGTTGCTTGGAACACAGGCGCTGCACTATTCCATCACCCAGACATGATGTAGGCACGTAGCTGGGCGACACTCTGGTAATGGGACTGGAAACTTGATGGTACCATCGAGTTTCCAGCCCTATTGCTAGAGCGTCGCCCGGCTACATGGCTACATCATGTCTGGGCGATGGAATAGTGCAGCGCCTGTGTTTTCCCCGCGGGAATGGTCCCGCAAAGAACTATACATCCCCCGCCAAATTAAGGTAAGTACTTGGGAGCCCTGATTACAGGTGATAACAATCAGGAGAGGACAGGTAAGAAGGGAGTGGAAACCACAAGGACGGAGGTCACTGCTCTTCTGACTGTCGCTATCCCCAACCATATGTCTGGTGGAATATCTCTGTCTTACAGGCCCTGCAGAATTTTTTCAAGTCCCATAGGACCCAGGTCTCACCAGACAGAGAGTTCCACCAGGTTGGGGCCAGGGCTGAAAAAGCCCTGTCCCTGGTCGAGGATAGCTGGATGGTTTTCGGGCCAGGGATCACCCGCATGTTGTCATTGACTGAGCATAATGCTTTTTGAGGGACATATTGGGAGAGGTGATCCCACAGATACGCTGGTCCCAGACTGTTTAGGGCTTTAAAGGTCAACACCAGAACCAGAACTTGGTTCTCCCAGGTCCCAGTCCACACTTTAGCCATGAGCCAATGAGTGGTGAAAAGTAGCTGTGCTGAGAACTACATGGTGAACATGCTCACCAGGCCAACACACTGTATCCAGATTATCTTGATTACACATCAGCTGAGCTCCTATCCAATCACTCTGATGCTCCCCAGTTAAGGCAGTTTCATGCACTGCACTGAAATGCACAGCTTTGCTCTCATTTATTGGAGAAAAGGCTTTATCCCCTGAGGAGCCCTAAATCCAGACATAATATTTCTCTTTAGTTTATCAACATATAGTTCTCATTTTGTGGCCTCCCTTAGAGTGGAATATTGCCACAAGCCTTTAAACAAATGTTGCATTCTGTCTGGGAGACAAATCAAGTAAATATATGAAGATGCAGGGGGAAAATATGTAAGAATTCAGGCAATGCACTTATATATCGAGTTAATAGATGTTAACTTTCTGTATAAAATATGTTCTTAAAAACAGTATTTATACTATGAAGGCAGGGGAATCAAACATCAGCATAATGGAGTGAATATAACGTTCAGTGAATAATCCAATAATTTTGTTTTAAATTGTTAACTGCTCAGTTTAACTGCATTCTCTACGTGGTTTCTTGAGACAATAACAGGGTCATTTGTTGCTTACTTTGAATTGTTCATAGAAATAAACAGTGCTTTTTGTTCCTAATATGTAACTTCTATCATTTTTTCTTGTCATTTTTCATTTCACTTAGTTGAAAAGGATGAGGTAAGATTAAGAAGGGAAAGCTCTACCTGAATGAATAAATGACTTAACTAAGCAGGTTTTTGAGCACTGTAATGTGAAGGGTGTTTTCTTTCCTGCAGTGTTTCTACTTTGCAACCTGACTACTAAACATAGGCCATTAGCAGTGGAAGCCTATGTAGAATTATACCATGGCAGGCAATGGGTTGGATCCGCACGAAACTGGCAGTTTCCACCAATTCCTCCTTCCTGCTGCAGACTCCCTTCCTGTTGCTCCTTGAGTCCTTTATTCCCCGGGAAGAGCAGGATGTTGTGGAGATTAGTGCACTGTAGTGGGAAGGGGAAGGCAGGAAAGATCCAATCCACTGATGGGAAATTTAGTCTGGATCCAACCCAATGAGTTTTAGAAGGATGCAAGTCTGCACAGGGTTTTACAGTCATTCTCTGGCTCAAGTGGAAGACAAGACAGCTGTGGCTCCTTCCACTTGTTTCCTCTGTGGACCTATTATTTGCAATGTGTTCACTGTTGAATAGTACAATGAAGCCCTTCAAATTCATGGGAGGGGTGCATAACAAGACCATGAAAGAACCAGGCAAGAGAAGCCACAGATACCTCTACCTCTCTCTTTAGTGGGAGCTTTAAAGCATTATAACTGCCTTCTTTACTAGGAGTAAGCCCCACTGAAAAACATGTGGCTTACTTGTGAGTAAATGACCTTGGGCTTGCTCCCACAACCCACATGCAGGTATGTTTGTATTATTGTCCACCTTATATTGAGATCATTTCAAGATATATTTTCTGTTCTCATTACACTTAAACCAAAGGATAGTATAATTCAAAATATGTTTACCCATCACAGAGTTCTGTGCTGTTCTGAAAGGCATCTTCCTTATATAAAAGCCAAATGGTGATGACACTTCTCTAGAACATTCCACATGCTCTGTTATTGGTTGGCACCCTGGTGTGTCACTCAGAATCTGTCCCTATCCACTGGCTGCGTTGCTTGAGTCTTGCCTCCAACATGTCATTTGTTGCTTACTTTGAATTGTTCATAGAAATAAACAGTGCTTTTTGTTCCTAATATGTCACTTCTATCATTTTTTCTTGTCATTTTTCATTTCACTTAGTTGAAAAGGATGAGGTAAGATTAAGAAGGGAAAGCTCTACCTGAATGAATAAATGACTTAACTAAGCAGGTTTTTGAGCACTGTAATGTGAAGGGTGTTTTCTTTCCTGCAGTGTTTCTACTTTGCAACCTGACTACTAAACATAGGCCATTAGCAGTGGAAGCCTATGCAGAATTATACCATGGCAGGCAATGGATTGGATCCAGACGGAACTGGCAGTTTCCACCAATTCCTCCTTCCTGCTGCAGACTCCCTTCCTGTTGCTCCTTGAGTCCTTTATTCCCCGGGAAGAGCAGGATGTTGTGGAGATTAGTGCACTGTAGTGGGAAGGGGAAGGCAGGAAAGATCCAATCCACTGATGGGAAATTTAGTCTGGATCCAACCCAATGAGTTTTAGAAGGATGCAAGTCTGCACAGGGTTTTACAGTCATTCTCTGGCTCAAGTGGAAGACAAGACAGCTGTGGCTCCTTCCACTTGTTTCCTCTGTGGACCTATTATTTGCAATGTGTTCACTGTTGAATAGTACAATGAAGCCCTTCAAATTCATGGGAGGGGTGCATAACAAGACCATTAAGAATCAGGCAAGAGATGCCACAGATACCTCTCTCTTTAGTGGGAGCTTTAAAGCATTATAACTGCCTTCTTTACTAGGAGTAAGCCCCACTGAAAAACATGTGGCTTACTTGTGAGTAAATGACCTTGGGCTTGCTCCCACAACCCACATGCAGGTATGTTTGTATTATTGTCCACCTTATATAGAGGTCACTTCAAGATATATTTTTTAAAGTGGATCCCATGATGCACATTGGGCTTGGCAAGTTTAAAGACCACAATTGCTATGAGCCAAAAATCTTTAGCTCTTGACTACAACATCTGTGGGTGCCATATGCAGAGTGTAAACCGTCTTTTCCAGAGACAGTGCTAGGAGGGGGGGGGAATATGATGAGTGAATCTTCTGTTTGTACTTAATTTTCTTTAAGAAAGGGTTAAGGTTATATGAATGTCATCACTTTATTAAGTACTACTCTCTGGGTTTATTACAGATTCCCCTCTGCATCAAATTAAAGCATGCATATGGTTATAGCATTGATTTCTTAATTTCATTAAAATTACCCTACCAACAGCTGGTCTCTTGAACAAATGAATATGTCAATGGCTGATTACAGATGAATGGTATAATGGTTTCTTCAAAGGTGCAGCGGTTTTTATTTAAATTTAAGTCCATAAAACTGGTGGTTTTGGATTTTATTTTAATTTTTAAGGACATGCAGCCATCATTATTTCATTCTTTTCTCTCCTTCATAGACAAGACTGTGTTCTGGTGAACATCTTCCAAATGCTGAAAAGCATCCTAGGAAAGAGACTTTGTAGTTAGAATGGTTCAGCAGAGACGTTGTAGTTAGAATGTTTCAGCAGCTTGGTATATGCTGATGCTTCAGATTCACCATGCAATGACTGCTAATCAACTGTGCCTCAAGGAACCAGACTCTGAAGGATGAAAGCTGGGATATCTGGGGCTCTTTTAAGCTTTATTTAAGAACACAAGAAAAGCTCTGCTAGATCAGACTAATCCAGCATCCCGTCTCACACAGTGGCCAACCAGTTACTCTGGAGGGCCAACAACAGGGGATGGAGGCTGAGGCCTTCCCCTTATGTTGCTTCCTGGCACTGGTATTTATAGGTTTGCTGCCTCTGAATGTGGAGGTCCCTTTAGTCACCATGGCTAGTAACTGCTGACAGACCTGTCCTCCATGAATCTAATTCTCTTTTAAAACTGTCTACGCCTCTGGCCAGCACTACATTCTCTGACAGCAAATTCCACATTTTTAATAACTCATTGTGTAAAGAAGTATGTCCTTTTATACTAAACCCAAATTTTGCTTTTGTACTAAGACAAAACTGCCTGTTGTCCCACAGCCTGTGAGCACAAACCTTTCCTTTCAGGATGGTTCTCAGGTACAATCTGAAACCCTTTGAGCAGTGCCCTCCTGTTCTATTCTAGGAAAGGAAACATTGTTTCTGTGAACATGCAGAGATTTTCCAGGGACACCAAAGATGACCACCTACTCCAATATGAAATTATGTGACCATTACAAATCTTCAGGGGTCCTGTTTCGGGTGTCCCCATTATCTGAAACTAGATGGGTGGCAGACCAAGAAAGGGCTTTCATAGCTGTGGCACCAAAACTGCATTTTCCTTCCCAGGGAGAGTCATCTGCCCCCATCTATCATTGGCCCTATCGGCACCCATATTTTGCCTCGGTTTCTGAGTGCATCCTAATATTCCATTCTGCATTCCCTCCCACTTTCACTTCCAGTTTGTGTCAGGGCTTTCTCTTGTTTCTGCATTTGTTTTACAGGAATTTGCATTCATACTGCTTCCAGCACACTGTTCCCCCACAATTACCAAAACTCCTTTTGCTGTGATTCTTTGTTCTCATCCACTTTTGAATCGCTAATCCTTTCTAAAGTACAATTGTTTCTGTGGGTATTGCCCACTGCCCTTCTCCATTTCTGCCTCTGTGGATGGTGCCCATGGCCCTTCCCCATTTCTGCCTCTGTAGATGGTGCCCACTGCCCTTCCCCATTTCTCTCTCTCTCTCTTTAGTTGATGCTCCTTCCCCATTCTGTTTTCTTTCCCTTCTTCTCCAAAGACAAAAGAGGATGTGTCTCCCTGCTCAGGCAAACTTTTAAAAAGCCAGAGTCAGCATAAGAAGGAATCAATAAATATAAAGGATTAGGGGATTCCCTGCTCCCAAATGTGTCAGTCTTGCATGTGTGGGCCTGGATTTTCCCCCTCCCTTCCCTTTCTTTTTGCAGAATCATGGAGGGAGGGGGGGTTGGGTCTGCTTAGACAAAGCAGCCAGTTAGCTCAAAAAAATGAAGGTTTTGCTCGTAGATGCAGAATGCATACAGAATACACAAATAAATAAACCACAAGGCGGGAAACCAGTGCAGAGGGAATGTGTGTGACTGCAAAGTCAACCCTTAAGGCTTGAGTGGTCAGATTCTCTGGAGCCAGCTGTCAGTGCAGAAAGGGCCATTGTCTTCCACTACTGGATGAAGACTTGTTGATTTTGTTTGGCGTTCTTTTGTTGACTCTCTTGCCTGTTTTTTTTAACTGCTATTTTTAAAAAAATGATTTTATTTTCTTTATTAACTAGAGGGCCCTTACAGAGCAGAAAGCTGGGATACAAATGTTTAAAATAAATAAAGTGCATGGGTCGCTACATGCTTCCCACTTCCCCAGGCCTGCTTTCCTTCGGATGAGGCTCTATTAGAAACTTATGGTTGCAATGTAACATTTGCATTACTTACAAATAATCAAGAGGAGCACAGGTGGAGTCACATCTGTGACTTTCTAACCTGATATTAAAATATAGATTACATTAGAGAATCACCTGATATGCATAAGAGAGTCTTACTGAATACTCGGGTAGGTTTTTTCCAGAGATGCCAGAATCTCAGAAATGCACAGCCAGAGACCTCAGAATTGTTTTCCCCTCACTGTAAAAGGCTTGGCAGACTCAGAGGAAGCTTTTTTCACAATCCCTAAAGGGTAGGATTGTGCATGCCCATGTCTTTTTAAAGTGCTCTCTCCTAATGTCTGTAGTCTCTAGTAGCAGTTATAAAGAGGTATGCTTTCTTTAATCCTTGGGTTTAATCAAAGATCAATGGAAAGATCCTCAAAATCAGACAGAAGGTTATCAGATCATATTCCAATAGAGAAGAACAGTCAGAGCCCAATCAAGATGAAAATGAGAGAATCAAATCATATCTAGTTTTTGTTAACTAAAGTCATTAGTCCATCCCAATCCATGCTGCACCCAAAACATATCTCATGAAGTAATTCTGACAGTCTTCTATCTGCATTGGTTGACTGTAGTCCTGTCCACATGTTTCAGTAAATGCACATACATCCTGCCTGCACGTATGTACCCCTGTTTGTAAGAAAGACCCAACACACTTCCACTTTATGAATGGAACTAGGGACCAGTATGTGAATAAATATGTGGTTTTCATCACATGTTCAGTTGCACATGTGTTGACTGTAACATAAGAATTACACAATGCACATACAAAGAACATTCAAGTGCATATGGATTGTACATGTGCTCACTGTAACCTGGCTTGTTTGTTTCTGGATCCAATTTCAATGGCTGGTCCTGACTTTAAAGCACAGAACTCATTAAGTCTAGCTAGTCTGAAGGGCTATCTTCTAATGTATACACCTACATCTGGGGTTTTGCTGTGTGCTCCTTTGCCATTTGTGGCACAGCAAAACAGAGCATTTTAGGCAGTGGCACCATGATGGTGGAATGCTCTCCCCAGTCCAACCCATCTGTCTTAGTTAGTCACTTGTCATCAGGCAGTGAAGACTTGTCTCTTTGGGAAAGCCTTTGATTCCTGTCTCTGCTAACCAGGGTTGTAGCTGTCTTCAGGAACTCTAATATTTGATGAATTGGATGCATGCTGGGTGGGTGACCTTGGGCCAGTCACTCTCTCACAGCTTGACTGATCTCACGGGGCTGTTGTTGTGAGGTTAAAATGGAGAACTGGAGAATGATCTTGTAAGCTACTTTGGGGCCCCATTGGGCAGAAACCTTTTTTTTTAAATTCATTTATTCATTTTTGAGATTTCTATTCTGCCATTCCCTGTGAGCAGGCTCAGGGTGGATCACAACAAGTGGGTAAACAGTTAAAACACACAATGCATACATTTAAAAACTATAAAACCCATGATACAGTACATGATGGTGAGTGAATAAACAAGTTCCAATGCAAGTAAAAGAGGACTAATATCAAATCAGAGAATCCTTGATGTACAAACTGAAGGAGAAGGGACATTTTTTTTCAAGCCCAGCATAACCAGTTCAATGTACAGCATGCCCAGCAGAACCCAGTGCCACTGTAAGCTTAAAAGCACAGTGTCATCAAAAAATCCAAGAACATAGGAACACAAAGGAACATGGAGGGTTGCTCTTGAAACTTTCAAAACTAGTTTGAAACTGATAGAAGTGCTATCAAGGCTGGAGAATCCCCCCCATTGCTTTGAAGTTTGGTAAACATTTTGTTTGAGTGGAGACCGTCTGTCTGGAAATGTACTCATTCATGAACCTCCATGAACTTCCATCGACTGCTTGAAAAATTGTGGAAAGTTTGTGCCCGTTGACCTACCATGAAGTTCAGTTCACAAACCATGAATCAGTCAAAATTTATCATGAACTTTAGTTCATGAGTCAGTCCATACTCGTCCTTAGATCTGTCTCCCCTACCTTTATTCTCATCTGGGGACATGCTAAGTAAACACAATATTTTAAAAGGTCCCCCAGGTGCTAGTGATGAGGCCCTATATGTGTACGGGATATTTATACATGCATATCATGACATGGTTTCCCCTACGGGTAACAATTATATCTAAACTGTAGACCGTGTATCAAGCCTCAACTTTAATTATAATTCATTGGTCCTTCAGAGCGCCACAGCAGATCCAAACAATAATCACAGTGGATGATGTGCGTCTTTTGGGGGAGAACAATAGCAGCTCAGTGTGTAATTTTCCCCACCTCTCCTCATTTGGTTAAATTTATTTGTGTTGTTTCTTACATTTAATCTCCTCACTACTCTTCAACACCATTTGCAGCTGGGAATCCATAAATGCATGGAAGTAAGTATACATTACTGGGGGGGGGGGAGAGAAGTTGACAGAGGGCTGCCATTTTCAGTGGCAGTCCTGTGTCCCACATCATATTTAACATCACCCTGTCAATTTGCCATTATTTTGAGTTCACTGTAAAATATTGGTTAGTGTTCAGCAAAGCTTACCTGATCCCTCTGTGATATCTCCAAAAGTCAGTTAGAGCACTCAGTTAAAGGAATAGTCTCTAATATCTTAAGTTTTGCAAAGTATTATAGAAACATACTCCATGTTCTCCTTGTAAAAACCTTTTAACTATTTGATTCAAAAAATGGATTTATGTGTGCATTTAGTAGCACAAATCCTTTCAACATCATGTGTCTGCAAGCAGCAGATGAGAACAGAAGCAATCCCCCAAACCTTTGATCTCTAATACCAAAGAAATAGTGTAAAATTGTGCTAGCAGAAAATAATATGTATTACTGTAAACACCTTTTACTCCCGTCGAAAATTGTATTAGGCCACAGAAATCGGGAGAAAGGTAGATAATCCATCTTTCTTTTTTCCTTTCAATAAAGATTATTTTTGACAGGTTTTTGCCACAGTCCTTTTGCTACCCTCATTCAGAGAGTACAGTTGCTAACCTCCAGGAGGTGGCTGGATATTTCCTGGGATTACAACTGATATCCAGGTGACAGAGATCAGTTTACCTGGAGAAAATGGCTACTTTGGAAGGTGGACTCTATAGCATTATATCCTATTGATATTATACCCCTCCCCAAACTCTGCCCTCCTCAAACTCCAGTCTCCAAATCTCCAGGTATTTCTCAAAGTGGAGCTGGCAACTCTATCAGTGGAGCCATAGGCAAAATGGCTCCCCTTTTAGGCAACCACATGATGTTACAGGAATGTGCCCCTTACTGTCACTTACCTCTGTTCCCTAATGCTGGAGGCAAGCTTCGTAACAAAAGAAGGAATTTGCTAAAGCTTGCAAAAACGTTTCTTTCAGGAGTGGGGTTTTTTTTAGCCCATTCCTCATTGTTTTGTTGTCAGTTGGGTGTTTTAATAATCAAGTCTGCTCCAAGAACAAGTAAGGCCTTAAGCAGGAAGGGCAGGAATAGGGCAGATTGCTAGTATGTAAGTGAATACAGCTAGATCAGCGAACACTCTTAAGGAGCCCTCCTGAGCAGGGTTAGACCCTCCTAAAGATTAGATCCTTCTAAGCCCACTGACATCAGTGGTTTAGGATTGCACTGTTAGACATTTATTCCTTTAAGGAGGTTTTCTCAAACCAGTTGGGGAGGCAACAGCAGCTTGAACAATGCATTTATTTATTTAGAACATTTTTATCCTGCCTTTCTCCAAAACTGGACCTTGGGGAAGAAACCTTTCAGCATAGATTCATGAGCAAACTAGGCTAAACACCTCTGATGGTAGTTTTGGGTGAGGATAGCTGCCAAGTCCAGGTTGGGAAATTCCTGGAAATTTGGGGAGTGGAGCCTGGGGAAGGCAGGATTTGGAGAGAGGAGGGATCTCAGGGGGTGTAATGCCATGAAATCCATCCTCCAAGGCAGCCACTTTCTTCTGGGGAACTGATCTGTATCATCTGGGAATCAATCTTAATTCCAGGAGATCTCCATTCCTGCCTGTAGGTTGGTGGCCCAATGACTCAGCCTGGACCCAGGGTGGAGGTGCATGAGAATTCAGCAGCCAGAACAAGCTGTTTGTTTGGATGATGTAGTTAAATGGTAAATAAATCTAGTTTCATCTACAAATTCATGTCTTACATGTTTCATTCCATGGTGCAGGGCTCCAAGGTTCTCAGACTTTCCAGATGTGCGTGCATACTTGACATTTTGGGGTTGGGGAATGTGTCGGAATGTGCCCTGGAAATTGAGCTCCAGCATTTAGTAAGAACTCCTTTTGTATCACAAACTAGCAGTACATTAATTTAATGGAATTTTCTTATGTTTCTGAATAGTACCTTATTTTCTACAGGTGTAGTGATGAAGATGTGGCTTTTATCAGCAGGCCCTGCAATGCCTGGAAAAGTTGCCCCTCTTGACAGTTGCCATGTTGCTTCCCCGTTGGGAAGGTTATAAATACTGCAAGCATGACTAAGCATTGCTTCTAGAAAATTGTACAAGCGGAAGAGTAACAACATTGTCTATCCAACCACTCTTTGGAAAGAACCTATTCCAAAAGCACCGAGTCCCAAAAGCACCCTTTGAAGTGGAGGAATGGTCTTCCACTGGAACAGTGTGGCTGCATGCGTAGGGTTACCAACTTCCAGGTGGCACCAGGAGATTTCCTGCTATTACAATTGATCTCCAAATGACCATGATCAATTCCCCTGGAGAAAATGGCTGCTTTGGAGGATGGATTCTATGACCGCTGAGGTACCTCCCCTCCCCAAACCCGCCCTCCACAGGCTCCACCCCCAGATCTCCAGGTATTTCCCAATCCAGAGTTGGCAACCTTATCATGTGGTGGCTTAGAATGATAGTGTGTTACCTCTACCGTGGGGGCACAGAGAATAGGGTTGAGAAGACGATCTTAACTGGTGGGCTGACTCAACACAGAAAGAAGTGGGCCTTCAAGTACTGTGACCCCAAGACATTTAGGGCCCTATGGGTAAGCACCAGCATTTTGAATCATTCCTGGGAAAAGATGGGCAGTCAGTGTAGATTCTATTAACACAGGGGTGACATTATCCCTGTATCCCTAACAATAAGTTAGTCACTGCACACTGGATCAGTTCCAAAAAGTTTTCAAAAGCAACCCCAAAGGACAGTAAATCAGGCACTAGAAAAGCCTAAAAGGGATAAGGCACTTCAAAGGCCACTACTGAGAACGCCCTGTCTCTAGTCACCACACACATTATTTCTGCAGGGATGAGAGAGAACAGAGAGTAGGGCTTGTACGGAAGATCTTAACTGTTATGCTGCTCAGTATGAGACAAGGAGGTACTCCAAGTACCCTGCCCCAAGTTGCTATGAATCTCAAAGTACCAGCAATTAAATGCGGCCAGAAGCTCAGGTAGCCAGTATAGAAATTTCAGCACACAATCTCTGTATCCAGCCCAGGCCCGTAGCTCACGTGGGGCCCACGGGGCCCGCCCTCCCACGGGTTTTGTGTGCCCCCTGTGTCGAGGAAATCGGCCCGAGGCATGGGCAGCGCAGAGCCGTGCCATCCCGAACAAGTTTACACAGTGGGGTCGATGGGGCTTAATTTCATTTCAGCGCTAGCTCCACTCCACACAGATGGAGTGATTTACTTCAGTGTAAACGTGTCGCGGGGAGTGAGGCCAGACTGCGACAGGAGGCCCACTTTGGAGCGGGCTAAGGTCCCGATTCTAAACACACAGCCCCTTCGATTCTGGAGGAATTGGGACCGGTGAGTCCGAGCTCTGCTCTAGCCAATGGAGCTTTAGCTCTTCCGCAGTTCTGGCCTGGATTGCGGCCATCGGGGAACAGCCCCACTGACTCCAATGCACCTAGCTTTCAGCGACTGTGTAGACCAGGCGTGGGTGCACACATGTCCCCCTGGATTCTTCGATGGAACTAGACTGGGCCCTGAGTCAAAGAGGCACCACTCTCCGTCCCCCTCCCCCCTCATACGCTTGGTACATTCCTCAGCCTGCTAGTACGTTCCCTTCCATTCCACCCCGCCGGCCACCCCACCCTCAACGTCAGAAGCCCAATGGTCTGTCCCAGGCACCCCTGCAGCTGATGGGCTCCTCCCGTAGCCAAGTCGCATTCTGTGCCACCCTGCCTCCCCCCGCCTTGTCATTGATGTTGTTGTTTTTGTCGCAGGAGCCGGAGTGCAGGCCGAGGCCAGGCTTGGGGCTGCGGCCGCCACCGCCGGCTGCTGCTGCTAGTGCTGGGCCGGCGGCGATGTCATCAGTGTGCAGGGGGCCGGTGGGGGCCGGCTCCCACTGGGGATTGGTGGGGCTGTAGGTTAAGGATCGCTGAATCCTTTCGCCAAGCTTGGCCTCCTCAGCGGAATCCGGATTCCCGAGACGAGGAGCGTCCATCTAGTCACCAGGAGGCCGGGAGGTTCCCCTCGGTGACGGCGGCCTCCCCTCCTTCTCCTCCCCTTCCTCGCCGTGCCCAGGCGGGTTCATGGACGGCTCGGCGGGCAGGCTGTGGCTGTTCCCGGTGGGCTGGGGGGTGGAGGAGGGGAAGCGTGAGCTAGGTCTTCTTCACACACAACTAACCCCATTTTCCCTCCCTGAAAGTCCACACTGCCTCCCCGCTGTCCAATCGCCCCTGTTTGCATGTCAGCTTGTCTCACAGCTTCACTCTTATTAAAAGTACAATTTCTTCCCGCAGCTCCCTCCCCGCAAGGTCAAGCCAGCACCCCAGCTGAGCCTCCTCCAACCCAATCAGCGTAGGCTGGCATAGGCGGGCGGGATCTGGCCGAAGCGGAGCCTGCCTGGGCCCCCTGCCTGTCTGGGAGCTACTGCGGGCTCCTTCTGATTCAATTCCATGCTGCCTGACCCCGGCCGGCCGGCCGGAGCGGCAGCGCTTCTCTTCACAACTCCCACCAATTACTGAGGTATGAAAACGGACAGCTTCCCATTCGGAGAGGCGAGCGCTTTCCAACAGGGCGCAACAGTTTGCCGGCGAGAGGCGGCGCAGGCAGCCCTCGCTTGCAACAGAGAAGCAGCTGCATTTAGACGGGACTCTTCCTCGGAGCCAGTGAGGTGTTTCCCCTTGTATGGTCGTGGCCCCGCCCAGCGTGCCCGGCGTCATTACATCACTTCCGGATAATGTGCATGTGGTGCGCGCTTCGCGCACACACTCCGGCTCCTCCACTTTCCCCAGGGGCCCCCCACTAAAAAGGTCCTAGCTACGGGCCTGATCCAGCCCCCAACAGTAGCCTAGACACTGTGTTTTGAATGAGTTAGAAATTTTCAGATGGTTTCCAAATGCACATCGAGTCATTACAGCAATGTTGCACCCATTACATTGCATAGGTTCTCTGGTACCACTATAAAATATAAAGTTTCAACAATCCTATGGCAGCTCAGTACCCAGAACTTGTACCAATAGGGTCTCAGGTCTTAAAGTTGCACCACTCAAATTTTACCAATGGGCAGCAAGATCCTTTCTGCTTTTTGACCCAATGCCATCACAGGTTATAGTTCCGTACCAAATTTGGCCAATGACACATCTTCTATATGTTCCCAGGTAAATCCAGGAACATAAAAGAATATTTCAAACCCTTTATTTTTGTAGTTGGTTCAGTTTGCAAACCATCTTCTTTCACTGCTTATTCTGAAATCACTGGGCTTCTTTGACAGGATAATCCCCCCCCCTTCTCTCATTCTGTTTCGCTTCCTGGACTTGACCCTCAACACTTCCTATCTGTTCCCACATCTTAGTTTTCCCTTTCCTATTTATACCCAATCTGCCTTATAGCCCACCAGTCTTCCCCCAATGCATGTTTAAAGTAAAGGTAAAGGTTCCCTTGCTCGAAAGCCAGTCGAATTTGACTCTAGGGTTGCGGTGCTCATCTCTGTTTCAAAGCCAAAGAGCCAGCGCTGTCCGAAGACATTTCCATGGTCATGTGGCCAGCATGACTAAACAACAAGGTGCACGGAACGCTGTTACCTTCCCACTGAAGTGGTACCTATTTATCTACTTGCAATTTCTTGCTTTCAAACTGCTAGGTTGGCAGGAGCTGGAACTAGAGACGAGAGCTCACTCCGTCATGCGGCACACTCAGGTCTCGAACTGCTGAACTACTGACCTTCCACAGCCTGCAGTTCAGCATCTTAACCACTTGAGCCACCGCAGCTCTTTACCTGGCTAGAAACTTCTTTCTTCCTATCCAAAAAATCCCTGCCTGCTCATTCCACCACACCTTTTGCAACTTTTTGGACAACCCCTCACCTATTTCTTCTCTCTGGGTCAGTTTCGCTGGATTAGCCACATGGGAGAATATCATTTTGTTTACAAGTAACTTTAATTGTGAATTAACATAAAGTAATACAACTAAATGCTAGGACTAAATACATGAACACATGAATCTGCCTTAAACTGAATCAGGCCATTGGTCACCAAAGTCAGTACTGTAGACTAGCAGTGGCTCTCTCTTGCTGGGGTCTTTCATATCACCTTCTACTTGATCCTTTTAATGGGAGATGCCTTAGATTGAACATAGGACTTTCTGCATGTGAAGACAGGTGCTCTACCACTGAGCAATGGCTCCTCCCCAGGCCCTAATGGACAGTACAAGTGAACAGTTTTTAATTGGATTTCCCTAGCTAATTTGTCATAGAATAGTTTTGTGTCACTATGTTGACTATAATTGTTCTGCTTCCCCTTTTTATTATGTATGTTGGATAGGGCAATACAGTTACTTGCTGGTTAACTATCTGTCTCCTTTCCATCTTTTTTCCCCTGGGAGATTTATTGCTCCAGACCCGTAAGGACACTCTTCACATGCCTGGCCTGACACAGGGACCATATTTGGCAATAGTTATCTAATATGGCTATGATCAGAGCATGGTTCACTGGGGTCAAGTCATGCTTTTCAAGGAACCGCCACAGTGGGCATATCAGCCAAAGCTGACAGAAGGTGCTACTTTCCCACTGATCATCGATTAATTGACAAGGGATTTGTGGGTACAAACTTTACCCAGAATATTCTCCCCTTTTCTAGAGGCAAGAGGAGCTGTTCACTATTGGCAGGAAAGAAGTGGGTACAGAAAGGGACCAAAGGGACCATTCTAGAGGTTTTGAGGGGATTGCGTCCATTGTGGTTTCTACTGTCAGCACAGCACTGTGACTTAGCAAACTGAATGAAGGTAATGAGAGCCAAGAAATGAGGAAGACAAGGTGACTGGTTTGTATTTCCTACAGAGTAATCTCAAACAGTGTGACACCCTTCAGAGCCCATTGAAGTCAAGGCCATAGAATGGTGCAATTCTGCCTAGGGCTGTGCTCTTATATTGATTGGAACTAACCAGCCAATTCTTGGGCTGAAATCTTCTAGTGGTGCTTTAAAGACATTTCTTATTCATCAGTCACCACTCACTTTAGCAGAGCACATAATTGACACATTTATCTTGGCAGGCAATCTCGGTTAGACATCAGACCGGACCCACTCATCTCAGCAAATGTATGTCTAATATAAAATAAAAACTTCCCTTTCTCAATTTTTTTAAAAAAAATAAGATACCAACTTGAAAAGTAACAAAACACACTACAAATTATTTCAACATCTACTATGCCAGAAGTGGCCCTTGAAATGGTGGTAAAATGTATAATTTCATGGAGAGAGAATAGGGAGACTGTGAATATCCAGGATTTGAACATTGCAATCCTAATTGCTTCTGTGAAAATAAATCCTGGGCAAAAGGAAATCAAGGAGTTGTCACCATACAGTCAACTATCTCAAAGCAGAATCCTCCATATGTTGGTCCTCTTAGAGGGTAACACATATAATGTAGATCAGCAGTGATGAAGAAGCCACTCAACATGTAGACTGAATTCCAACTCCCGTGAAGTTTAAGAAGGAAACAGGAGGATTCCACAATACTTTATGGCGGAGGATAAATCCCATCTCTCTAGCAGCACACACTTCTTCCATCCTTGCTGTCTCTGGTTGACTGTCCTCCTTCCATTCTGGTTCCACTTTCTCAAATCCATGTGGTTACTCTTGTCTTTCTTTCATCCTATATCCTCAAAACAATAATAAAAAGGATGTCCTAGCTTGTGACCCATGGAACAGCCAGTTTGGTGTAGTGGTTAAGTGTGCGGACTCTAATCTGGGAGAACCGGGTTTGATTCCCCACTCCTCCACTTACACCTGCTGATGTGACCTTGGGTCAGTCACAAGCTCTGGCACAGCTGTCCTTGAAAAAGAGCAGTTTGTGTCAGAGTTCTCTCAGCCCCACCCACCTCACAGGGTGTCTGTTGTGGGGAGGGGAAGGGAAAGGAGTTTGTAAGCTGCTCTGAGACTCCAATTGAAGGGCGGGGTATAAATCCAATCCTTTCTCTTCTTCTTCTCTTCAGCGGTAGAACACACAAAAGTTCTGAGGATCAATCTTCAGCATATCCATTAAAATATCAAGTAGTAGATGATGTGAAAGATAATGTCTTCATGCATACGTTGGAGACCCAATCCAAACAGTGGCTGGATATTCTGTGATTATGACTGGATTTGGATGTATTACATATGTGGGGCAAAGACAGAAATCACACAAGTGTTTTAATTACTGGGCCTATGTTTATCTTCAGCATCAGAAGCTGAGACCATGCTCTCCGGCTCCTTCTTCTCAGTATGTTCTGGAGCACACTAAGGTTGTCAACATCCAGGCAGGGCCTGGAGTTCTCCTGGAATTACAACTGATCTCCAGACTGGAGGCTCCAAACTAGTTCCCATAGAGGAAATAGCAGCTTCGGAGAGTGGTGTCTATGGAAACTCCATAGATTTTTCCGGGCTGGAACTGACAACCCTAGAATGCATTCATTTTCCTCCCCATAGTAGAAGCTCCATGGGCTTACCTTCAGCAATTTTAAACAAATGCATGAATAAGAAAGACAAATTACACATGCTTCCTCTTCCACAACTTGCACAGAATATCATGTCACATATTTGCAGTTTATAGGTTTGCATCACTTCTCATTTGTTCGCTAATCAAAAGTTCTTCATTCCTTTGGAGATTGTTTAAAAAAATATCCCAATTATTTTCAGGCATTGTTTGGTTTCCCTTCTACACAAACACAGAGCGGCACTGCTGCTGTGTGTGGCAATTGGAATACCTTTGACTTTGTGTCTGTATCCTTTATGGTGATTCAGAATTGATGATTTGGAGACTCTCTGCAATTATTTACAACTCCCAAGTCTCTGAGTTTGAAAAAGATTTCTTTAGCAGAGTGGCTGAGCAGTTTTGGTTGATTCACTGTAGAGAAGGAAGGCACTCCAAGTAATTGCAATTGTACAAGCCCAATTTAGTGCACAGGTGGTGCACATTTATTAAATATTCCCCACTTGGTCTGGGAAAAAATAGCCTTGAACAATTCTGTATAAATATGCAGCTGCATTTTAAGATTTATTTAGCATTATTTTTCTCTGTCACGGTATTGCTCAGCAAATACAAACTTAGGTATTAAGGCATTCATTAGAATTTCCAGGCCAAGCCTGGCAATCAGTGAGAGGGATGAGGGCAGGGACATGGGGGATGTGAGGTCAGCCACATCACTCTGTCACTTTCAGGAAAAACCTGGAAGTGACATAAGGTAGCTCAAGGAATCACCAGAAACCACAGAGGTTTTAGAAATTCCTAGAGCTACCCTATGTCCCTTCTGTTTGTTTGTTTGTTTGTTTTTTGTGTGTGTGCAAGTGACATAATGACACAGCTGATGCTGACTTTAAAAAATCTACCACCACCATAGTGGTGGTGAGTAACTGGAGCTGACAGTGCGAGGCCTCCATAGCAGGAGGCCTGGCAGTCTTAGTATTCATTCATGTCAATACAAATCACTATGATATTACTACTACTACTACTACTACTACTACTACTACTACTACTACTAATAATAATAATAATAGCTGTTGTTGTTGTTGTTATCATTATTGTATAATTTAGAGGATCAGTGAGGCACCTTTGAAAGGGACTAAACCTAAGATTCTACTGTCACTCAAGTTCAGTCTCCTAAATAAATATTACTGCTGTTCTTATCTATGGTTTGGTTTCATTTGAATAACCTCTAGGCAGCTGTCTTTAGGTTTAAATATCTGAATGTTATATGGGGCTTTTGTATATATTTAATCTGTAGCTTTGCAACTGTTTTTTTTTTATATATAAAGCTGAGGCTATTTGTAGTTATTTCTGTGTCTTAAATGTGTACCTTGACCAAAGCACCATAATGGAAGGGGGGATATAAATATATTAACTAAATAGTAAATCAATACTTACCTTCCATTAAAACAGCTCATAATACAATAACAAAAAACCCCAAGAGATTCCACATATTTAATGCTTTCCCCTCAAAGGAATTCTTTTCTCTTTTCTTTTCTTTTGTTTTCCCTCCATCTCAACAGGCATCAGTTTCTTCATGTGATTCTACAACCCTGGGCCTTTAACTGAGAGTCAATTCCAATGATGCTCAATTGGCTACTGAAAATAATTATTAGCATCAGTGATAGCTTTGTCTGAGCTACAGTGCATCAGAAGAGCCATCCCAATAAATCCATCCCTTGCCTTCCATGAAATAGATGTTTGCAAGTTGTAAAGTTTCCAGGTCACGGAAGAAAAGAGCTGTTCTCAAGTGCATTTGTTGCACTACCATTTCAAGACTCAGGTAACTAGACCACTTGTGTATCAAATAAACCAGAGGAGAAAGCTTTGCTAGCCTTGCCATAATGAAACTTTTGCTTTATAAGGGGGGAGGGGGAGAAAATATAGAGCAGGGATTTTCACATTTAACTTAAAAGACAGGCAGGCTCATGTGGGCAGAAACAGTCCTTCAGGTATTTTGAACATAGGCCATTTACAGTGGGCAGATGCAGGCAATAGCAATCCACCTCCACTTGTCGCTTGCCTTGAAAACCCAATGGGGGTTTGCCATAAATGCCTGCAAGTGATGGTGGTGGAAAGTGGCACTTTCCACCACCACCATATACAGAGCCATCATTAGTAAGTTTTATTCCAAATCCTACTCAAGTCTACTCAGTGGGGTTTATTCCCAGGCACCTGCCTTTAGAATTGTGCTGTTTGGGCTAAAGATTAAAAGAAAAGAAGAAGAAAAAATGATGATGTAGTGGGGAAAAAGCAATTTTATTTCATCCAAAAATCCCTACACATTTTGAAGGCAGCTTCCTCAGGCATCTGTAAGACAGCTGTCTCTTTGAGTGTTCCCACCATAATAAGGCTGTAGTGTAGACTATGACGCTACATATGAAACACACCGGGATCTTGGAGTGAAATAAAATTGCTTTTCTCACTGGACCATTGTCTTTTATCTTCTCTTCCTTGATTTTGCATTGGTCAGGCCCTCTTTTCTGCACTTTCAAGACTGAAGCTAGCACTTTGATATGTGAGATTTGGCCTATTTCATTAGGAATTGGTCCAAAGTAGGCATGGCGTGAATTTTGACGCAAACACAATAGCCAGGTGAGCTCACTTTGGTCAGCTTCCTCAGTTACATATAAAGCAGGCTCCTGATCGGAGTGCCTCAGAAGCTGCTGTCAACGTTCACCCACAGCAGCTTTGCATCTGTGCTTTTTTCAGTGTTGTAAAGGTGATTGTGACTTCTACTATTCATGCACACAAAGGACTAGTTTCATGAAAAGGTCTCTTTTTATTTGTTTCTATGCTACAACACTCCTTTTACAGGGATCCTTAAAGTTCAGATCACATAAGTGCACACTGACCATCCAGATGTCCGTGGTTTCCAGAGGAAAGGGGGAGGTGCGCACACTCCTGGCTGTCTGGGTTCTGCTACTTGGAAGTTCCATAAATTTGTATACATGATTGTTGAAGCAAAATCCTAGGAAGGTGGACAGAGCTAGGTAGGGTTGCCAACATCCAGGTGGCACCTGGAGATCTCCTGCTATTACAGTTGATCTCCAGATGACCAGGCTTGACCCCCAAATCTCCAGGTATTTCCCAACCCAGACCTGGCAACTCTAGGAGAGGGAGAGATCCATTCATCTCTATAAACGTTGATTTAATAGAGGACTCCTGACAGCACTTTCCTGTGTATAATTGATGCCTTTGTTGGGATAGAGGGAGGTCTTCCTGGCAAGTATAGCTGAAGCATCTGGCCCTGTATATTACCCACTCTTTAAAGTTTCTACATCCTGACATTGGTTTCAATGGAGGGAAATTACTTCTGCAATTTGAATAGCATGATTTCCTATCAAAGGACATAGCAGCTGAACACCAGCATATGCAAGACAGCAGCCAGATTCATAGAACACATAGAACTGACTGCAAGCTATAAACTATATCATCTGACTTCGGAATTGTTGACCCTGGCACTTATGAAGGCAGCAAGAGAAGAGGCCGGACATTGCATTGTCAGAGAGATTAATGCATGCTCAATAAAAATGCTTCCAGTTAGGGAAGCTGCAAGTGGCTGCTTTCTTTTTTCTTTCTTTCAAAAAATAATAACACAGACAAAGTCTGCAGGTAGGGCACATATGTATAAAAGAGTGTCTTTCTGAGGACAAACCCTCAAAGGAACTTAGACTATAGATAAAATCAATTATAAATATTACCTGCTGTAGCTGCTGCTGTCTCTAGTGGATAGGAGAGCCACTCGTTTTTCACAATTTGACAAATCACCTGTATGGCAAAATAGTTTATAGTCACAAATCTAGATAAGAGTATGTGCATTTTCTTTCTTGGAAAAGAGAGGAGCTTTTTCCTAAGAGACTGTCGCTGATTCAAGATATATTGTTGCTGGGCTCCACCTTCACATCCTACGAGCATTGTGGACATTGGAGGGATTGGGGTCTGTGATGGACAGGAGACTGTCTAGACTCTGGTTGTCAAAGAACAAATGCCATACAAAGGCTGAGCAGATCTGAAGGCTACAGTGACATCCAATAAGTTTTCAGAGAGTTGAGGGAATGCTGAAGGAAGAGCATGTAGACAGTGAAGGTCCGCCCCAGGAAAGGTTGCAGCTGGTTTACCAGCCAAAGCTATTGATAGGCATTCCAAGCTACCACTGTCACTCACTTTTCCAGTAGAAGGTCCAGGTCCCCAAGCTAAAACCCTACTCCTTTTAGGGGAGTGCAGTGCCATCCAAAACAGGAGACACTTCAATTCCTGAGTTATTTCTTCCTCCCATGAGTAGCCCCTCCATTTTGTTGGGATTAAATTTCAGTTTATATGTCCAAAACTGCATTCTGACCAACAAGGAAAAAGTCCTTGTGACTGCAATTTTGGTGGGTCTTCCAATGGAGAAGCCCAATCCATCAGTGATTACCCCATTTTCTATCTGAGGCCCCGGTCACACGGAGCATTAGGCACGCTAGAGAGACAGAAGATAGGTGGATTTTCCAGGCGTGATCTCACCGCCACATCTGGGAAGCGTAGAGCTCCCGTGGCTCACCCGAGGCTTCACTCCGAAGATGCGCTGTAAAAAACTAGTACTGCCAAGATACTAGTTTCTGGAAACCGTGGGGCAAGGGTGGGCATCAGATAACGTTTCCGGTGTTAGCTCGTAACATCTGGCGCCTGCCCATGTCCCGTCGCGAAAAGTTTTTTTTTTTTGCCAAGTCTCCATGGGTGCACACAAGCACCCAACGGTGCATGCGAACACTTGGGTTAAAAAAAAAACACAACCCCTGCGGCACTGCTTCTTTGCTGCGCCACAGGAGTGAGGTATGATCCCCCAACCACGGGACGTCAGGCGTGACGTTTGATCCGGCTGCCACGCGGTAGTTCGCTCCGGGGCAAACAGCCACGCCTCCTCCCCACAATATCCGGCCTGTGTGACCAGGGCCTGAGTTAATTATCCCTAGTACAGAAGGGCTTTTATGTTCATGCACTTAAATGACCTACCCTCAGCAGTGACACTAGGAAGATTCAGTGAAATCCCATACTCAGATAGACTCTGCAACTGTGGCAACAACAAAATTGATTCTGTAAACCACATATTTTTTGACTGTCCTAAATTCTCAGAATTAAGAGCTGAACTGATCTCCCCATTATTTAATCAGAACTCTTTCTCTCTCTCCCCAGAAGTGAAATTATCTTGGCTACTCAGAGATAAAGATAAACAAACTACTCTGTGTGTGGTGAAATTCCTGGCAGCTGTCATTAAGCTACATGATGACTAATTCTAGGTTTTTATGTGGGATGAAGGTTTGCTGTTTATGACTTTAGATGTAAAAACAGTAAGAAGTAAAGTAAAGTAAAGTAAAGATTTTCCCATTGACCAGCCCAATGAGTCAGTTTCAAAGAGAGGGGCTCAGGCACTTTCTAAAGGCAATAAGGGATTTACCAATCAAGTCAGTTATGATTCTGAACATGCATCAGCCATGGCTATCAGCTGGCTGTCTAAGGGTGTTAAATGATGAATACCATGAACTGAGCAGATGTAGAAGTAGTACATCAACTCAACATATACCTTGGTTTAAAGTATAAACATAAAAGGAATTTCAGAGTATGAGAAATTGTGTTGAGAGGGAAATGTGCATTGCAAACAGAGGGAAATTCATTTTTAAGCATATTATTAATGATGTTTGTGGTATCACTAGCTAGGAAAAGTTCTCTCCATAGCAGAATCAAAAACTGACCTTTTTGTCAAAACATCATGGCTAATTTACTGACATTCTTTCTTTATTTTCTTACTGTTCTTTTGACTCAAAGGTCTTGAACAGATCGAGAGCCAGCCCTCTTTCAGGCAAGCACCACAGTTAAATATTTAGTGACTGGACAATTTTTTGCGATTATAAATTCACATGACCTATTAAGAGGGAGGGAAAAAAATCTTTCAAATTAGACTTGATTTCACACACCAATAAAATATGTTCTAAGAGCTCCAGCTGACTCTAAAGACTCAAGCTGCCACATTTACAAACTCTGTCCAAATATTCTATGCCTGTGAATTGGCCTTCCAGTATGGCTGAAAGAAAATAGTTTAATTGAGCAAGCATAAATGCTCTTCTATAATGAGGGACTGTTAGGTCTTTTAAGTAGCTCAGAGTACCATAAGAGAACTCCAAAGAATGCTGGTGAGCATACATGCCATGTCCTCAATAAGGTACTCATTCTATCCAAATTCACTACTGAAGTCTTTATTTGCTTTATGATGTCCATATCTTTGTTATTGAATCCACTGGAGTCCATTTTTATCTATCACTTAACTATCACGTTCCATGGCCACATAAAAGGGTCTTTCACAATAAGATCTGGGATATCTTCATGACCACCTCTCCTGGTATACAACACAGTAAAACAGAATAAAACAGTAAAACCAGTAATAAAACAGTAAAACCATTTAAATCAACAAAGAATAAAGTGCTCAATAAGAACAGGGATGGTCTCCATAGTTTGCAGGGGAATATCAGGTGGTATTGCCTATAGTTGGTACATAGTCCAACTATACTTGGTACATAGTCCGGTGGTACCAGTGCCATGTAGTATTTTGGCAGATCTTCCAAACACCAACAATGCGAGTAGACAAATGGTTACCTACCCTTAGATGGGTAGGGGGCACCCACCTCTGAGAAGGACGTGTGGTGGTGTCTCGGATGGCGTAGATGGCGGCATGATATCGGCGGCGGCAGCGAGTGCTGGCAGAAATGGAGCAATCCCTGGTGGCCGGAGAGGAGAAACATTGGGCGGCAGTGACGGCGGAGGCGGGAGACGCCCGGCAGCATGTGACGCAGGCGTGTGACGCAGGCACGGCAGTGCCTGATGGACAGAGCCGGGGCCGGAAACGCACAAAAGCCGTGCGCTTGCGCAGACCTGCCGGCAGTTGCCGTGGGAACATCGGAGGAACGCCGTGCAGAGCCAGCAAGAAAGATCAAAGAGGACGCCGTGTCGACCAAGCCGCCGGTGGGAGAAATCGAGCTACACGCCGAAGCCAAGCCAGCAGACAGAGAGACCATCAAGGAGCCCACCACCAGGGTGCTGGTAGGCAGTCCCACCCCCCAAACATTAGATGTGGCCCAAGTTAGGAGTACAAGTTCTTAGAACGCAAAAATATGTGAACCGCCCAGAGACCCCCCCTGGGGGGGTTAGGGCGGTATATCAAGTCTAAAGTTAAATAAATTAAATAAATAAATGTCTGTCCTTTCATCCCGTTATTAACCACATGATGGTAGTAGTGGTGGAGGTTTTTTGTGAGGTTTTGGTGGAGTGTAATTGATGTGCTCCCAGTGAGATTCATGCAACACAAAACTCAGTACAGGGATACAATTAATATACTTTATGGCACTGGCAACTCACTAATAACTGCATCATATTTGCAGCTAGAAGTGTGCAAAATATGCTTTTTATTCCAACTGTTTTGTTCTTTATTAAAACTGTTGGGTTTTTTTGTTTGTTGTCATTAATAAAATCTGTTCTATATTGTTATATTCAGCTGTAGTAGAAAGGATCCTCGATCGCTTCCATCAAGTTTCAGGCCTTAAGACGAATAAAGACAAGTCGTTGATCTTTCCGCTTCATATCTCCAGTGCAGAAGAAGCAAGGTTAAAAGAGTCCTATCCATATTTTTGGGTAAAGGACACATGGATGTATTTGGGAGTAAAAATTCCTTTACACTTTACAAAATTGGCTAAGGTAAACTTGGAAGAGCTTAATGTTTCGGTCCAACGTACTCTTACATCCTGGAACGATACTACCCTTAGTTGGTTTGAGCGGATCCAAGTCATTAAAATGATGATCTTTCCCAAATTTCTTTTTCTGCTTCGAGCCCTCCCTCTAGCCCTCCCTAGTAAAATGATACAACAATGGCAGAAGTCGCTGATGAATTTTGTCTGGCAGTATAAACGTCACAGAATTTCCCATGCAACTCTAAGTAAACCCAAGTCACTTGGTGGCTTGGCTTTCCCTGACCTTTCTCGCTACCATGATGCCACACTTCTATCAAAACTTTTAAGGCACTACTCGCCTAACTATCTGGCAGACTGGAAAACCATTGAGAATATAGGGTTGCACCCAAAATCGCTGGAGGAAGTGTTATGGATGCCGCTGTCATCCCACCCCAGAAGATCAGGATACAGTGAGCTTTTACAGGCATCTCTCAGGGCTTGGGACCGACTTAGAACTTATCTGGTCTCTCCATCTTCACCACTGCAGACGTTTTTGGGCCAGAGCTGGTTTTGCCCGGGGGAAGATCCCTCGGCTTATCACTGCTGGAGAAAGCAGGGCCTTACCAGATTTTGTGACATCATGGCCGGGGGCTGCCTACATACTCAACAAGAAATAGAACATAAGTTACAGGGACAGGTATCCTGGTTTGAATATGAACAAGTTAAACACTTAGTGTGTCATGACTCGCATACCCCGCCACCAGGTACGATTTTGCGCCCATTTGAAGATCTTATGGCGGCTCAATTCTTACCTAACAGGGGATTGGTGTCGGAAGTGTACTGTCTTCTCAATTCTCAACATAAAGACCAGACTGGATATCAAACAAAATGGCATAGAGATATTGGTCAGACGCTTACCTCCGAACAGTGGACTGCGATCTGGTCCTCTCCTCTTTGCCGCTCCCGTTCCACCAATATTCAAATGTTAACTTATAAACTTTTATTTCGATGGTACCTGACCCCGCATCAGCTGCCTGGCATTAACCCCGCGATCTCGGACAGATGTTGGAAAAATTGTGGGGGCCGTGGCACCTATATTCATTGCTGGTGGGAGTGTTCCAAGGTCCAGGCCTTCTGGAGAGAAGTAAACACCGAAATACTTTTAATTACAGGTTGCACCCTCCAACTACAACCCTCCTTGTTCCTTTTGAATCATTGGAGCCATCCTGCCTCCAATGGGCTTATGAAAGAGTTGATAGAATTGTGTCTTGCGGCCGCTAGGAATGTTATTGCATTTCGTTGGAAATCTAAGAAGACACTGCTATTGAGCAACTGGTATCTGGAATTGTGGGACTTCTTTTTTGCAGGACAAAGTTTCCACTAGCATCCTACGATCTGAAAATCAACCTGTTCCTAACAATCTTCAAGAAAAATGGATGCCCCTTTTGGAAGCATCAGCAGTACATAAAATCGACACCTCCCTGTTTGCCCTGCATGAGCACCAGGATTTGCTTTCTTATTTTTAACTGTTCTTTATACTTAATAAAAAAATTAAAAAAAATAAAGGGGAAAAATATTGTTATATTCAACATTCTTTTATATTCTATAGGAAACACTATAAAGAAACAAGCAAATTAATTCCTGGCTTCAATTGTTCATTTCCCATTCAATTGGGAACAAAATTATTGGGGATTTCATCCCTCACCCAAGGAACCCTCCCAGAACAAATTTCAGAAAACAGAAACCCTGTTTTACAGGCAATTAAAATTCTCTCCTGCAGTCCTGAAGGCACAACAACACTGGGAATGTTTTCATCCCTTCTCTTCAGGTGTCTGCAACTGGGGAGAGGGGATTAAATTTTAAAAGAAAAAAAATGGAGCACACAGATAAGGAGCACTTATACACCTTCCCTCCTACATTTGGTTCATTTCAGCAGTTTTTCAGCTGCTCAGCTTCTAGCACTGGACCAAGTTTTAAGAAATTTGAATTTAACATAGAGATTTTAGGCATACAGGGGCTGAGATTTAGCTACTCTTATCTATCTGTCATCTATCTATCTATCAATCATCTATCATCGATCTCTACCTACCTACCTACCTACCAAAAAGAGAGTGGTGGATTCCACTGTTCTTTACTGTCCCCCTTCCACTGTTACAGAAAATCAAAGCTCTCAAGTACAGATATCTTAGTTCCTTTCCTCATCACAGATCTCACATCTCCCAAGTATGTACATGCTTGTTTCCCATTACAGGTGGGGAAAGCCTTCACCTCAAACCTCTATATCTACCAACAACTTAAAGAAACAATGCCTTGCCTCTTACTTATACCCTTCATTCTGCAAAGCAACCATACTGGGCAATTCTGCATCTAGCATTCGCTCCACATTTTCTCAACTGGGTGGAAGAAGTGCAGCTCAAAACCACATTCAAATACCTTGGGGCAACACTGTATGCTGCAAGTCACCCCTGAATGGCCATAAAACAGTCATAAATCTATGCAGAAGGTACAATAAAACTTGACCATCAAAGAACTCGAAAGCGGCATGGAGTGTGGAAGTTACCATAAAACCCGATAATCAAAAGACGTGAAAGCAGCATACGATGCAGAGGGGAATTTCTGTTCCAATGTGGGTTTTGTAAAACAACAGAGGGAACAGCCAATGCAGAATCAACCAAAGTCTATTTCTGGAAGAGAGAAAGCCTGAACCTCTGTCTTTCCCTCCCAAGCTCACTCACATATCCCTCTGTCCAACAGGTCTCTCTTCTGCCAGTCATTTCCTTCCTCCTCAAATAACAAGACTTTCCAAGGGGGAAGAATTTTGCCATAGGAAATGGCCCTTTGAGAACTCTTCTCAGCTTTCCTCAGCATGACTAGGATTGAGACGACCAAGTTAACAAATCATCATTGTGAACATATAAGGTGCTTTATTTGAGAGAATACCAGGATTGTGATCCAAGTAAGTTTGATTTTCAGACATGTTTGCAAAAATTACATCATTGCTAGTGATTGCACATCTATATATGGAGACCACCATTGTGTTTGGACCCCTGTATAATAAACATGTACTTAGTGCAATGACCTTGTTCTTTTTTTCTTAAGCCTCAATGATATTATCCACATTTTTGCTGAAAATTCAATCTGTGTCTCCGAAGTTTGCCTACTAGAATTCAATTTAACACAAACGACACACACACAGTCATCCTTATTGCATAAAGGGCATACTAGAGAAATTATGCAAAAGCTATGATAACTGAATGCAATATGTGCTCACAGAAAATAAAACCCTGTAGCCTCCAGTGCACACTTCTATTGTATTACATTAATTATAAAAATGTCTCACATTTCAAAATATGAAGGGAACAGTTATGAAGGCTGGAAATTACTCTCTCCCTTGGGTAGATAAAATTTAGTAAAAACTGTTCCATTTGATGATTTCAGCTTTATTGTGTCTGGATGTGTTTGCTACGGAACAATGTAATGGAATTCTGGAGGGCTGAAGCTTTGATTTTGATCCTGCTTGGTCCCAAGCAGACACACACTCAGTCCTTTTCCCTTCTATGCCCACACATACTTTCTTGTCTGCATTCTACACTCCATTTTCATTCCTCTCACAGTCCTTAATCCATTCACATGTGCAACCCTGCACAACCCTCCCCACTGCCTTCCATATATGCAGCTACACACCTCTTGCAATTCTTGCACATGCACACAGAGACCTGTATATCACATGGATCAACCATCACCCACCATCACACACATCTAATTTGCATCAATAAACCCTTCTCGCTATTCACATATCTTATATTCTAATAGTGAATTCAGCTTATCTCTGGATACTTAAATCTGGTGACTGGAGCCATGAACAGGCAAGGCAGATCTTTCTACAAACCTGAAAAGGCCCCAGGTTTGCAGAAAAATGTGAAATATCCCCCCCCAAAAAAATACATTGGGTAATTTAAAAATGTGAAAATTATAAAAAGGGGGCCTGTAGCTTTAAGCAATGAACTCCCTAAATGGCCGTTGCTAGGCAACCACAGTATTCCAGGCTTGGTTCTGTAAGTAAAAGTCAGGGGGCAAGGTCACAGCCTCTTACAGGCCTATTTTGACCTTTGAGGGAGGAGTCATTGGGGCCAGGCCTAACTAGGGTTGCCAGCTCCAGTTTGGGAAATTTGTGGAGATTTTGTAGTGGAGTCTGAGGAGATCAGAGCTTGGGGAGCACAGAGTTCTCAGCTGGATATAATCCCATAGAGTCCACCCTCCAAAGCTGCTATTTTCTTCAGGCGAACAGATCTTTGTCACCTGGAGTTCAATTGTGACTCTGGGCAGATCTCCAGATCCCACCTGGAGGTTGGCAACCCTAGGTCTGAAAGCAACCTCTGGGTGACTTTATACCAACTAATTTGCATGAGTCTATAAGACTTGGCTGCTTGCTACTGTCCAACAGCAACCACCTTATGAAAACCAGTGTGGTGTGATGGTTAGAGCTTCAGAGTAGAGTCTGGGAGACCCAGGTTTGAATCCCCATCTTGCTGTGGAACCTTGCTGGGTGATTTGGGGCCAGTCACATAATTTCAGCCTAACCTACCTCACAGGGTTGTTGAGAAGAGAAAAAAGAGGAGAGAGATCGATGTAAGCTGCTTTGGTCCTCACTGTGGAGAAAGGTAGAGTATAAAAGAATTAAATAAATATAGCTGAAGATGGGAGGCAGATTTCAGATCGGCTGGTGAATGGTTCAGAAGGACAAAATGAGGAAGGGAAAGGGGAGAGGATATGGGGGTTGACAGGAGGATGGAAAGAGGAAGTAGTGTGAGGAGATGCTAAAGGTAAAAAGTAAAGGTTCCCTTGCTAGAAAGTCAGTCGAATCCGACTCTAGGGTTGCGGTGCTCATCTCTGTTTCAAAGCTGAAGAGCCAGCGCTGTCTGAAGACATTTCCGTGGTCATGTGGCCGGCATGACTAAACACCAAGGTGCATGGAACGCTATTACCTTCCCACTGAAGTGGTACCTATTTATCTACTATTTATTTATGAATACAGGGGAAAGTAAGGTAGAATCCCACAAATCTTTGAAGGTTCCCTACAAGTGTTCCCTACAAGGTTCCCAAGTGGCCAGCTCCATACATTTGAACCATAGTTTTTCTAGCTAGAGGCTGCTGGGGAGAGGGGAAACCTGAAGACAGAGGGGCAAATAAATGTAGGCTGGCTATTGGATGGGAAGGGAAGAAGGAATCAGGAAAAGGGTAGAGGCTATGGGGGCTTTCACGAAAGGAAAAGTGAAAATAGTGGGGGAGGGGGAAATGAGATGCTCAGGGGCTTACATCTGCTGGTAACTGCAGTTAAAATCCAAGGAGTTGTTTTATTTCCACTATTGTTAGACTGTGAATCATATCAAGTCAGTAACTTTTTTACTGAGGACCTGAAAGGAGTCTTTGTGAAACTCCAATCTTGTATGCACTTATTATATTGGCATAATAAAAAAGATCTCGCCGATGCAATTGCAGATGTTTCCATTATGCATCTGAATATCCAGTCTTTATGACCCAGCATTTTATGAGAAATACAATGTTACTCCATCTGAGACATTGACTCTCAGCTTCAAGGTGCTCTATTTGCTTAAATTCCCTTCACTCCAGTAGGGCTTGTTTCAAAGAATTACTTTAAAAATTGAGCAGATCATAAATTTACATTCTCACATGTTCCTACTTCAGCCTATGAAACAGAATTTATTCATGATCAGCATCCAGATATCAAAGATTCAAGATAGGTAACCCATGGGATCAAATTCAATCTCTACCATATGTTAATGTACAGGTAGTAAATTTTTGTCCACATTCACTCAGAAGAGAAAATTGTTTTTAACCACAGTGAGAGGTGAACTTCTACAGTATTTATTGCAGGGAGCCATATGTAATGTGTAAGGCCTAGCACAAGTTGATTGTGCATATCTTTTATGCTAGATATGCAGGCCACCCAGCTAACTCCAATTAATGGCTTGGCAAATAATCAAGATGATCATCAGTAAATCTGGTGCATATTTGCAAGTGGTAGTTAAGACAAGATCCCAATTCACAGGAGTTTGGGTATCCCTAATTACAATTTTCACATTTCTAGAGAAGGCCTTATAGTTAGGTAGTAACCAGACCTTCCACAACCATGACTGAGAGAAATTCCCCCACAGCCATTTCACTGATTGGAATCCATGAAGGATTTTAAGAAGACATGACGTTTCTCCCATCCCAAAAGAATGTCTTGTAGTTAGGTGGCATCAGACCACTACTTATGAGGGAATTGGTCCCTGTACCACCGCCCTGAAAAGAGAGGGCCCGGAAATGCAGATGCTAATCATTCTTGGCATAAATTATTAAGATAGCTAGATGCTCCATCTTTCATGTCATCATATAAAAATATCTGTAGTGTTTACCCATTTATAATTTATAATAGACTTTTCCCATTTGCATCCGACTTTTAATCAGTCAATCAAAGACAAATGATGTCGTCGGGGCACCAGTTTAACACCCATTCTCTGTGTTTGTTTCTTGTCATCATAAATATATCCCAACATCTGTTGCCACATAATTCAGGTCTCGTGGTATTCTCACTACCGAACCTCAGGCACCAGCTCACTTATCAAAGTGGTAATTACTTCTCCCATCTTACTCATATCACTTTCAAGTGAATGGCTTCAATATCCCAGCAGCTTTCCTATCAAGAAAGGAACCCGAAGCTGCCACATTTTAATCTCTAACTTCAAAAGTGCAGAACAGTGAAAGAAATCCATAAAGGAAATCATTCCCAATGAACAGTACCTAACATAAAGTTAAAGAGCAATTATGAATTTGCTAGAGATGATAAATGTAGTTAAGGCGAAATTGGGTCTATAAATTAGTCAGGCTTCAGGTACATGAGTTTCTACATGCAAGGACTTCTGTGCATTTTTCCATAAAAGACTTAACAGCTCCAGCAGTGATGTAACAGTCCCATTCTAGGGTACTTTTTTCATATAGTGCTCTTCCATGCTGCTGAAGAAATGGATATTTCATTGTTCATGTTAATTAACAGGAAGCCTGAACAATTTTTTGACATTCCCCTGGCTCACAAAAAGTATGTTCTGAAGTTCAATAACATCCAGCAAAGATTTATGGACTGGTTGTTGCTATTAACATTTTTAATACAATCTTCCTTCAAGGAGCTTGGGGTGCCCATCATAGTCCTCCCCTCTACTGTTTATTCACACAAAATCCCTGTGAGGTAGGTTAGGCTGAAAGCCAATAATTAGCCCATGGTCACCCAGTGAGCTTCATGAATTATCAGGAATCTGAATCTGTTGAGTTCCTGCTGGTGACCTTCACTCTTGTGGAGAGGTACCATATGACTAGAGACATGAAAAACTATAAAAAAGAGGACACTGGGCATCTAATCTTAGGCAATTTCTAGTTCCATTTTGTATAAGGCCCAACAATCTAATCCAGAATAGATCTTTAATGTCCTCATTACCGCTGTGGCATTCCCCAGAACTCTCTCTTCATCTCCTTTCATGCAACATACTGGAATTAGAACAGGTAGTAGGTTGAAATGTGCAAAATACACTTGTAGGGATTGCGCCTCCATATGCTGCAGCTTGACACCAAAATGTTCAGGGACACCAGGAACTATGGGGCAAGTAACACCTTTGAGCCCTTGCAACTGTAGACATTGTGGCAGCCATATTCTGTAGCATCTAGTGGGGGGGGGGTTGATAACTTTCTTTAATGACAACTATTTCTGAGTGGGGGGGCACTTTTGAGCAATTCCCCCTATTCCCCATCATAAAGAAAGAATAGGGGGGAAGGGGGGGAGGTCAGCATAGTGCAAGTGGCAATCCTACTTCTGACTAATAAAGAATGCCCTAAACTATTTCCCTTCAACGTACTAAGCTTTGTTCTGTCCTAGAAAGAGAGCAAGGACCACAAATTGCACCAGAAATAAAACCATCAGCAAAGCAATGCAGAGAAAAATCCTGTACAGGAAAGATGGGGGGTGGTGGCAAAAACAAAAAAACCTCAGAGCAAATCATTTTGCAAGCTTTTCCTGAGTCTTTGAGAGGATGTGTGAGTTACTCTGTAGCAGCTGGCAAGCTACCAGTGGCTCATGACCAAGCTACTGAAGATCCCTGATCTAGGAAGATCCATTTAAGTTGGGGAAGGCATCTTACCCTGAAGGAAGGCTGCTTGGAGGATGGGTGGATCCACTACATCCTCACTGGAAATTCAGGAGGGTAGAGGTATTTCCTCTGGCCTCTTCTGAGAGTTTGTTCCACAAGCATGGGCCATTGCAGAGCAAATGGTGGTGCAGACAGGAAACTCTGCTCGGAGTGAAGCTGATGCATAGGATGAAGAAGAAAGAAGAAGAGAAGAGATTGGATTTATACCCCGCCCTTCACTACCCAAGGGCGTCTCAGAGCGGCTTACAAACTCCTTTCCCTTCCCCTCCCCACAACAGACACACTGTGAGGTGGGTGGGGCTGAGAGAACTCTGACAGAAACTGCTCTTTTCCAAGGACAGCTTTGCCAGAGCTTGTGACTGACCCAAGGTCACATCAGCAGGTGCAAGTGGAGGAGTGGGGAATCAAACCTGGTTCTCCCAGATAAGAGTCCGCGCACCTGGATGGACAAAATAAAACCCCGGTGCCTCCTAATAAATTATTGTGTCCTGAATTTGTTACCAAAACCCTAAGATTGTGGCCTTTGAACCTATATTTACCCTGTAGAAATTTCTGGAAATATTCTCTACAGTACAAATACTGTACCATGCAGCAGTCACAACCCCAAGAATTTTCATAATCCATACCACAGTCCATCATCTCTAGAAGGTGGTATGGGAAAGTCTCAGAGAACTCCCAGTGGCAGATCACGGTCCACATTATGGAAATTGTGTGAAGCACTCTCCATGTTTCAAGTTCCACCTGTTTAATGACTGTCACATGCAGGCAAGAGTGTGGCTTACAGTTTAGGGAAAGTTTTATTGCATCTGTGCCTTTGATAGAGACTGTCTAACGGCTGTACATGATATGGTTGAAAAGGGCCCCAAAATTATATGCTGTTGGTTTCTAACAAGGTATCAATCCATTCATTAAAAAAATAAAATAAAACACATTTGGAATGTTCAGTGGTGAAATAATCCTTCGGGTGATGGTAAAGATATTCAGGTCACAGAGTGCAGCCACGATGGGCATCAGCTTTGAGACCTTTGTGCTTCTGTTTAGGTACATAATCATCTACAATCATGCTGACAAAATTTATGCAGAAAATCAAACAGTACTTCTTCGTTTTCCTTTCTATTGGTCATTTTAAAATTTATATCTATGTGTTTTTCTCCCACTAGGATAGAGTGGACTAAAAGGTGGCATAGCTGGTACTCCTCCCCCCATTTTACCTCCATTCATGTGCACTATACATTGCCAACCATACCTTATCAGAATGAAAAGATGGAAACCAGACTTTCCCCGTGCCTTCCCCGCCCCTCCCCCCTCCCAGCAGCCTTCTTTAGCCCACACAAAAAGGGGAATCAACTTGGGAAAAAGAGCCTGGACTGGTCAGGGGTCTGCAGTGAGGAGTGGAATCCATTAGTGGAAAATCCACAGGATACAATCCCTTATTTGCAACCCCTTTTCCCCACCATAATTTAGAACGCACCACTTTGTGCTTGAATTTTTATTTTGAAAATATATCCTCAAAATCAGAATGCACTTGATGTATTCTCAACTGTTAATAATCAAGCAATCTCTTGATAGTTTTGGCAGACATCAAACATATGATCCCATACACATCAAACATATGATCCCATACTTGATCAGCTGTTAAATACTGTGAAATATCACAGATAGGAACCACATCCTTTTTAGGGTTGCCAGGTCCTCCCTGGCCACCGGCGGGGGATGGTTGTCAGATCCAGGTTGGAAAACTCCTGGAGATTTGAACATGGAACCTGGGGAGGACAGGAGCCTCAGTGGGGTACAATGTCATAGAGTCCACCATCCAAAGCAGCCTTTTCCCCAGGGGAACTGACCTCTGGAGTCTGAAGATGAGCTGTAATCTCAGGGATTCTCAGGTCCCACCTGGAGGCTGGCATCCCTACATCTATGGCTGCACATCCAATGTCTTATTAAACTCCTTTAACTTCCCTGAGAATGTGTTAGAATTTTGATCTGATGAGGAGATCCCCAGGTCCCACCTGGAGGCTGGTGTCCCTAGTCCCTTTGTAATGCCACTGGATGCAGCCAAATACTATACCATTATCCACCAACTATCACATGCTGTTAGGTATCAAAGGGCTGATCCAGCCTGGTCTCTACAGTTTCTGTTACATGCATATAGTCCTCCCAAGAATGCTGCTCTCTATGCCATCAAGGGAATGGCATCAAGGCAACATAAAAGGTCTCCTGTTTGTGCAGCAGCAGATACAGGCATGGTAGAGAAGGATGCAGGAGAATCAGCTCCCAAGTACTGAAATCAAGTAGTCTAAGATGTCAAGAATAGACTTCTAATATTTCAGAACAGTGGCCAAGTATTCCAACTTTCAATATGCAGAACTGCAAAGGAGAATTCAGAGAATTCATTTAATTCACCATGACAATTAAGCAGCCCCTTTAAAAAGCCAGAAGGCCAATCTTGTGATATTAAGACGTACCTTCATCTCAATCACTTTGACACCAACATGAATAAAGTTAGCACTATCACATTGCAAGTGCATGTCTCTTGGCTTTGCCTTTTTTTTTTAATCCCATCACTTTGAAATGCTTCAACATTAAGATAAAGCCATATGTTTGATTGCCATAGTATTAAACAGGAAGAACACAATGCTGGGCAATTATCCTGATTAAAATTTGTTGTCACAAGGAGATTGTAACCATTATGGTGTGACTGTTGTAACCATCATAACACTATGGGTTCCAATAACCATACACCCAACAAACTCTCATTTTCTAAAGCTCTTCTCCTGCTTTTGATTGGAGACTAAATCTATTTATTAGACCCACTGGCACATACTAATCGTGATTCTATTTCTCTTGATTCTATTTCTGTGGGAACACATTAACTTCTTCAATTCGATAGCATCTGTGTATCGATTTTATTATTGCATTAGTTTGCCCTAGTGTGAACTTCATTCTGAGATGTTGTTCAAGGGACTCTTTTAAAAAACAACATTTAAAAGCATGAAAAGCAAAAAGCAAATGGTGAAAGAAAACATTCTAGATAGTGCATACTACTGAAGAATGTGTGGGAGGGGGGGGAAGGAACTAATGGCAAATGATGCCAGAATGGAATCTAAGCAGGAGACCGTAGGGGTGAGGACATGTAAATTGCCTTAGCTTCAACATCATGCTGTCACTTATTTATCTATTTATTCATCTAGATATTTATTTGTTTATTTATTTAGATTTATATCCTGCCCTCCCCACAAGTGGGCTCAGGGTGGGTTCCAGCAGTATAAAATGCAAAAGAATTAAAACCAGATTAAGAATACAATATAAAATAACATAACTCCTAAGTGCAATGTAAACTGTAGTGGAGAGCAGATACCTTAATGGTTGATGGTATCAGAATTTTAAAGATTCTCCCCATCCACCCCAAGCTCCATCTCTGAGAGCCAGTTTGGTAGTGATTAAGAGTGGTGGACTCTAATCTGGAGAACTGGGTTTGATTCCCACTCTTCCACATGCAGCCAGTTTGGTGACCTTGGGTCAGTCACAGTTCTCTCAGAGCTGTTCTCTCAAGAACAGTTATCTCAAAGCTCTCTCATCCCCACCTACCTCACATGGTGTTTGCTGTAGGGAGAGGAAGGGAAGGAGATTGTAAACCACTCTGAGACTCCTTTGGGTATTAAAAAGTGGGGTATAAAAACCAACTATCCTCCTCTGCTTCCTCCTCCAAATCTCTAGGAGTTTCCCCTGGATCGTACCCCCCCAATCTTTGGCTGGTGACCAGGGGGACCTGGCAACCCTAGATAGCTCCTTCCATTGCATAAGGAGCATCAGTGGCTGCAGTCACACACACTAAATAGTCCACTTTAAATGCCCTTTTGAAATCGATTTTGCCAGTTCACACAGTAAAAATCCAGTTGGAAAGTGCATTAAAAGTGGATTGAAAGTGAATTATTTAGTGTGTGTGACCACAGCCAGTGACACTCCTCCTTGGGGGGGGAAATCAGTACTTACTAAAACTTGTCTATCATGTCTGCCTTGCCATAAACAACATCTCAAAGCAGCTTAAGGTAGTCAAAGGCATCAACAAAGCATTAAAACCAAGCTACAAAATGTTACATAGGATAACCTCCTTAACAAGCACGCCAGAGCCATGACAGGGAAACTGACCAGCCGCTTGGGAAGTGGGGGGCAGCAGCAGCAGTGGAGAAAAAAGTCATGTTTGAGGAAGGGGCAGTGGTGGTGGGCCTGGGCTAGATGGAAGCTGTGGGGCCTTTTCAGGAAGTTAGGGGGCCAGGCCCCAAAATGTTCCAATGAAGCTAAGGCCTGTCTGGAGGTGAGGCCATCATATTGGGCTCACCTTCCCCGAAACTGCTGCTGCTTCTGCCAGTGTGCCCTGCAGCTGCCTCACTGCAGCTGTCTCTCCTGGATGCACCCCCAATGTCCTTGCCTGCTGCTTCCAATCCCTCAGGGTAACCACAGGGTTGGTGTCTCTGACTCCATACAATGGTATTTTTCAAACAGTCCAGGGGAAAACAATGAAATAATCCTGGACTTCCAGCAGGATAGTTGCTAAACACTGGTCATCAGTGAATTGCACGTCAGGAAGCTGGTGTTCAAATGGCAAAGCAAATGCATCCTGAATTAATGTAGGACTAGTGAAACTTGAGGAGCTGCGGTGGCTCAAGTGGTTAAGGCGCTGAACTGCAGGCTGTGGAAGGTTGGTAGTTCAGCAGTTCAAGACCCGGGTTGCCGCATGACGGAGTGAGCTCCTGTCTCTAGTTCCAGCTCCTGCCAACCTAGCAGTTCGAAAGCAAGAAATTGCAAATAGATAAATAGGTACCACTTCAGTGGGAAGGTAACAGTGTTCCGTGCGCCTTGGTGTTTAGTCATGTCGGCCACATGACCACGGAAACGTCTTTGGACAGCGCTGGCTCTTCGGCTTTGAAACGGAGATGAGCACCGCAACCCTAGAGTCGGATTCGACTGGCTTTCGAGCAAGGGAACCTTTACCTAGTGAAACTTGAGTCCTCCAGTGGTAGGGCCAAGCACTATTTCATTGGTAGTTCCAACAGCCGAGTGCCAGGGAGAAAACAGCCACTGATTCCTTTTGCAATATGGAAAGATTATCATTCCTGATATTTCCTCACTGACAGACAGTTCTGCCAAAATTAACAAATTGTCCTTGACATTTTTCCTATTGTAAAATGTCAGAGTGGTGTGCTGAGTAGCAGAGCATACCCTTAAAAAACCATCTCCCGAGTATGACTTAAATCACTCTTATTAGCTGAAAGTATTTGCACTTTGATCCTCATTTAACAGTACTGAACACAGGCATGTTAATTCTTCGCTGGATGGTTTCACTGGCTGGAGCATTTAGATATGACGGACCTATCAAGGCAGCTGGCAGTTTATCCTAGTGTATTAACATGAGGAAAAGGGCTGCATTCAGTGAGTGGTCTGAACTACATGTTATAATGACTGAGTCAAGTCATAACAGGAGGGGAAAAGGAGGTTACATTTCAGTGCCCTTAAAATGATATGAATGAGAAAAAATGTGATGCCTTATCCTGTACCTTGGGGGGGTGGTATCTGAGGATTATCCATTTTGTTGTGTAAACTGAAACCTAATATATATTGGGGAAAGGTGATGTTGACCTCAGGAATGTGGACTTATATTCAAGTCATAGTCATGTAGGGTTGCCAGGGCTGGGTTGGAAAATACCTGGAGACTTTGGGGGTAGACCCAGGAGAGGGTGGGGTTTGCAGAGGGGAGGGGCCTCAGTAAGGTACAAGAGTCCACCCTTCAAAGCAGCCATTTTCTCCAGGGGAGCTAATCTCTGTCAGTTGTAAAAGCGGGAGATCTGGAGATCAGTTGTAAAAGCGGGAGATCTCCAGGGCCCACCTGGAGGCTGGCAACCCTATAGTCATGTCAAAGAAATGTTGAGACTTGTTATGCTTCTTTCCCCTGACCTTCTGATGCCTCGGCCATGGTGAGGTGATTTTAGGCTCCCAAAAATGGAGAGATTTAATGGAAATGTTATCTTTCATACTTTCCACTTCCCTGGCAACCCCTTGCATACCCCATCTCAATACAACTGCTACAGGTCAGGGGACTCATGGAAACAGGTCATATAGAACATGGAAGCTATAGCAAGAAGGAGGAACTGGACAAAAGTGTCTCCTCACATTTGTGCAAGCAGGGCTTGCCCTTGAGGGAAGGGGAGGCAGGAAATGTCCCTCTAATAGAGTAGACAGGGCAGTCTCTGCTAAATCTTGGCTTTGCCAGTGGTTTATTCCTGAAGTTGTAAGGAAGGCTCCCAATTTATTTACATTCTACAAGTTATGCAAAATTGCCACCTATTGTTTAATGATATATGTGTGCTAGTTATTAAGGATTGTTAATAGCCTATCCCTTTTTGTCATCACTGTACCATGCCTTGCTTCTGGTTTCAGAGAAAGGTAGTCTAAAAATGCTCTATAATAAAGCAATAAGCACAATTTCATAAACTTTCTTAATGTGCAGTAGCTCACGCAATAACCCACTTTCCCCCCTGGTTCAACATGGCAGCCATACTTCCTTAGGGACTTTAAACACTATTTTCATAGACAGATCCCTGAACAACTGACAGGCAACTTCCATGCAATTGTGAAAAAGTGATGCAACTTTCCCACATCCCAGGCTGCATTTTTCTCTGGCGTGGCATCTAAACTGCAACTTTTTTGGGGGGGAGCATGCACATGAAGTCATCTGCTAATTGTTCACCCAGACTTTCCACATCTTCAGGACTTCCTCAAACTTGATTACGTACTTCTAAGCCCACTGACTTGAATGGTGATATAAGGGAGTAACTGCTTAGAACTGTCAGTCTTCTCTTAGTATAGCAATTCCCTTAAGAACATAAGAACATAAGAACATAAGAACATAAGAGATGCCAATGTTGGATCAGGCCAAAGGCCCATCCAGTCC
>NW_015172023.1:172819-242555 GCF_001447785.1 Gekko japonicus | reverse complement strand
ACTGCTCAGCAATTTCATGGAGTGCCCACAGGTTCTTGTATTGTGAGAAAGGGAGAAAAGTACCTCTTTCTCTACCTGCTCTTTCCCATGCATAATTTTATAAACCTCAATCATGTCACCCCTGGTAAGGTCTGGGTGCTCCACTTCTCTCTGAGCAGCACTATGCACACAGAGGCATTGGCACTGGCAATGGAGAGTCCACAAGACATTTTGTGCAAATGTTTTGTGGTATCTGACAATTTCCCCCACATTACCCACCGCTTGGGCTATGCACTTTTAAAAATTCCATATTAATGCTGGATCTGGATTTTGGAGAGGCCACTGCTTCTATTATCCCAGAATTTCAAGAATGTTGTTACCATCTTGGGATTTTTTTCAGGTCCCCCAAATTAGTGGGCATTATTTTTGTCTTCCCCCCGATTCTCCACAGAGGCAGCAGGAGTAGGAGGGAGGTAGAGAGGGAAAAGGAGAAAGTCGGCCAGGGAACAACTATTAGTTAGCATCTCTCTTCCTTTAAAAAAATAAAGGGTTTTATATTCTATGGGGGTAGACTTGAACTCCCAACATAAGGGCCTTTTAAGGTTCAAAGAGAAGAGAAACTATAAACTTTTTCCTGGCTGGCACCCCCCCCCCCCCTTGTGTTTTTCCAAAACACTCAAAATTCTGGGAGATAAATTTTTGTTGCTCCTGGAATTTCAGAAGCATTTTGGGTCATTTTAGATATCCTTGAGCAGACCTGAAATAGCTAATTTCAGATATAAATTCAGCTCAGGTATACCCAAATGCACCCCCCTACCCCCCCCTGCTGTGTCACTAGAGGTCTTCTTTAAAAAATGGTAATTGTTGTGGCACTGACACTGCTGGGAACTTCTAAAACATATGCATTCATGTTCAGACAGCTTGATCAGACCTTGTTCTTATTTAAAAGATCATATCAAATCATTATTGTTGGTTATATATACATACATACATACAACTGCTTTAAAATACACTGCTAAAGAAACTCCATTTCAAAGTATCTTACGTTAGAATGTTGAGCTTGTTGTGAAAATTGTGAATATTGTCCTCTTCCCATTAAATCCAGCTCAGCCTAGTGGATTAGCCTGCCTCCCTGTCACACCGCGAGTCTGAAACATTCTTGTAGGGCTTCAGTGCAGATATGCCAAAAAGTAACTATAGATGTTTAGTCCAATGAAAAACTTTCCATGAAGACAAAGTCAAATTAGAACATGCTTTGGGGCTTAACACAGCCCCAAAGGCAGTAGAAGAGAGCTGGGGAAATGAAGCTTCAGTTGGATGAGGCAAATTGCAGTGACAACTTGGGCTATGATAAATTACCTCTCAGTGCGGCAAAATGAATTCCCTGAGTGTTCCACACAGTTAAAGTTATCAATCATTTGAGGAGCAAGGCTATTTATATGATATTTTTTTAAAAAAATAGGGTCGAGAGAAATTAGAGCCACAGTTCCAGAAAACTACAAGGAGGATTATGCCAGCATTGAAATGTTAATTGTTCCTTTAACATGAAAGTCCCATGATCCTTTCCAGGTTGGGCTTAGAGCCTTTTCCTAGTAGTTAGCAGTGTTAGGGTAGATATCTACAGAAACGTTCTAAGCTCTTAATAGATATATCCTGAGATTTTTTTGTTGCTTTTTGGCTGTGCAGAAGCGTGCTCCTGAGAAGAGGAAAAATAAATAAAGCTACAACATTTTTTTAAAAAAAATTCAGCATAAAGAGGTGGTTTTTGAAGGGTTTTATTTCTGCCATTATATTGCACATGAGTTCTACTGCACACCACATAAACAACAGTAATAATATACTCTTGAAAAATTACTACTTTGGCTGGGGAAAAATAGTTTTACCTCCATTCCTTTTTATATTCATAGTTCAGAAATCCAGCCATTGGAGAACCCTAGATTCCAATTATGTTAGGTCCATTGTGTTATTAATTTTGATAATATGGATCCCCCCCCCAATTCAGGGAAAAACCTGATAGAGGAGCATTTCACAAGCATTTGTAGCCCTGATGATGCAAACAAAGAAGAACTAGCTTGATTAGCAGCATTTTGAGGATGGGAGCATTAGTGTTGAACCCAACTTTTAATCTGTTAAAAATAGGGTTGCCAAGTGGCACTTACCTTGCCGGCGGGGGATTCCTGTGTGGATCCTGGTGCGTGGATCCTGGAAGTGACATCATGATGCCGGGCACGCTGGGGGCGGGGCCATGACCATACAAGGGAAAACCATAGATTTTTCCCTTGTATGGCTGTTGCCCCACCCCCAGCGTGCCCGGTGTCATAACGTCACTTCCCTGTGACGTGCACGCTGGGGCAGGGTTCCCCCCGGGGCCCGATTCCCCGGTGTCGGGGAACGGGCCTCTGGGGGGAGATTTCCGCCCCCCGGGGGGACTTGGCAGCCCTAGTTAAAAACATCTTTATTATTCTGTATGCTAATTTACTGCCCACCCTCTATAAGTATATGATCATTGTTTCTATTTCTGTTTCATTGTATCTGAAGAAGCTCATACCATGAATAACCCTTTGTTGATTTTAAAGGCCACTGGACTCAAAATTTACATTAGTGGAGACAGTTTATGAATCCTCAAAAATGAATGAAGGGGATGGTTTGATTCAACAGGAAGAGAAATTATTGAAATCTTTTGGGGCTTTGCTCCAGTTTGATCAGACAGATATACTAACAAGACGGGAAACCTTAAAAATTAAACTATAATCAGTTTCAAGTATCAATGATATCTCCATGGCTGGGAAGTTAAAAACAACTGAGAAGAAGATATCCTCGTACTCAAAAGTTGTGGCAGATGGAGTAGATGACAGAGAGAGATCAAAAGGATTTGAAATTTTCTTGCTCTCATCAATTGACCACCATACCTAAATAGGCCCAAATAGTTAGGATTGATGTTAAATCTAGAGTCAATAAATTTGTAGCCAACCCTGCTGAAGATATTCCCTTAATTGAGCTACATGAATCTATTGGAGCTTCAGATCCTTGTCAAGGTAATTGGGTATCTAATGAATCAGATGGTACTATAGTACAGGAAAACAGCAATCCGAAAAAGCCGTAGATCTCCTTGGTTCCTATTATTCTAAACCCCTGTGTTATTAATAGTATGAAATACTTACTGGAATTGAAACACTTAAAATGACAGAATGTTAGAGACAACTCAAATTGTTATGCGACCTCATGGAATATTCCTGGATGGTGTTTAAAAATGGGACATTTGGAATCTCTTAATACTCTTCAAAGGCTATCAGTCTTTTGCAAGAAATCTGACTTAAAGATGACTTAATAGTTTCTAATTGTGTTTCCAGTTCAGTTCCAGTAGTTCAAAATAGTAAATATGGTTGGCCTCTGTAAAGGATGCCAGTGCCTAGGAAGGGGCAGGGATCCCCCAATTATGGGGGCTCCCCCCAGATGCCAGCCAACTGGCTGGTGGAGGGAAGCCCCACTCCCAACAGTTGTCTGTGGCCCTGCTTGAAATGAGCAGGTGTCACACGTGCCTGCCGTGCAAGCCACACACTAAAAAACCCTCTTTTTAAGCAGGGGCCACCCACTCCCTCCTGCCCTGCAAGCAGAGAATTCACAGCTTGCAGTGCAAGCACATGGGGAGCCTGCTCTTTTCAAGTGGGGGCCACCTGCTCCTGCCCTGCAAGTGGTGTATTGTTCTGATAACCAATTATCTATAAATGGTTATCAGAACAATACTTTAACTAAAATTATTTTCTTCGGAACTGCTACTTACCCTTTAAACAATTGGGTGAGAGGGGATTACACAATCAAACAAGTTTGGTCATATAAGTACCTAGGAGTTAACTTTAATGATAAACTAAGTTGGAAGCTGCATATTGAAGCAATTGTGCCTAAGGCCAAAAGGGAAATTAGGGCAATCATAAAATATTTATTTACAATAGGAGCACAGTATATTCCTGCAGTTCTTCAAGTGTTTACAACTAAAATATTAAATCAGCTCCTATATGTAGCATCAGTGTGGGTGCAAGCAATTACTCCTGTTATTGAATTAATTCAATTAAATTTTTGAGAACAATTTTTAAAGTACCTTGATGTGTACTTTCAAAGTCCCTTAGATTAGAAACTGGCTTTATATCTCCCTTATATATAAAAGCTGAATGGTGGTGGCACTTCTCTAGAACATTCCACACGCTCCGGAATTGGTTGGCACCTGGTGTGTCACTCAGAATCTGTCCCTATCCACTGGCTGCATTGCTTGAGTCTTGCCTCCAACATTCTAAACAGTTTGCTGTTCCTCTTCCCCCCATAGCCAGTCAGAACACAGAGGTCATTTGCACATGCGACTTAGTTGGCTTTTGCCTCTAACATTCTAAACCGTTTGCTGTTCTGAGGTAAAATGTGTCCAATCTCCAGGTGAGGGCTGGAGATCACTGAGAATTACAACTGCTTTCCAGGTGGCAGAGATCAGTTCCCCTGGAGAAAATGTTGGTCTGAGTGGTTTTTAAAGAGCTGAGTCCAGGTTCCCTGGTCCCAACTCAGATTCCCCACAGCTACACAGCAGCGGAAAGGAATTTCTGTTAAAACATAAAGAAGACCCTGTTTGGTTTCAGATTGCTGCTGTGGTGAGAGGAAGGGTTCCTGTCCCCCCCCCCCCAACCATTTTCTCATGCTGCAACAGTGCTGGGAGAGTTATTTCTCCATTTTTGCTGCTCCGTGTGCACAGAATAGTCCACAATGAGTGGCAGGCTTACCAAGTACTTACCGTGATTCAGCGGGGGAAACATACTTCTTCCCAGGACCATTCCCGTGTGGACAACAGATGCAATGCACCATGCCATTGCCAGGAAGTGATGGCATGCGACACCTGCACCATGCCATCGCCAGGAAGTGACGGCATGCGATGCCCTGGCAATAGAGCTGGAAACTCAATGGTACCATCGAGCATTGCCCAGTATCACTTCCTGGCAACGGCATGGTGCGTTACAGGGAGGAATGTTCTGGCCGGGGATCATGTGTCCCCCACCGAATCATGGTAAGTACTTGGGAACCCTAATAAGTAGCAAAAAGTGGGGAAATAACTCCCCTGCAGTGTTTCATCATGAGAAAATGATGGAGAGGAGGCAGGATCTGAACCCAAACAGGCTTTTTTGGTTTTTAACAGGCATTCCATGCAGCCGCTGTGTGGCTGTGGGGAGCCCAAGTTGCAACCTGGGGGGGAAAGGCCCAGCTCATTAAAAACCCACATGTCCAGTTTGGCCGTCAGAGGTCTGAACAAGAGTAATTTGATAAGAATAATAGCAGGCAAATCACATACCATTTGTCACTGAAAAGGGGATTCAAAGAAACCTTACTATTTATACATGAAGAGCATAGGACTTCTCCCCCACATCTTAAAAGCAGATGTTAAAACAGAGGATAAATAGTTGAAAAATAGATGCCAAATAATTTCAAAAGAAGCCTTCACAATGTGGAAAATTTTGAAAGAAAATCAGAGGGATGGGAGATACAGACTTCCCAGATCTAAGAAATAAAACATTACACATACATTCATCCCAATATCAAAGTTGCTAGATACTATACTCACATTTCATTGGATTCTGAAGCCTTCCACAACTGTGTTTCCCAAGGTTCCTTGGACCGGGAATGTTATTTTTAAAGGCTGAGGGAGCAAGAGAGAAAATGAATGTGAGGATACCTTTCCTGCTACTACCTTACCACTAGGTAGATTGCAAGAGTGGACGAGGGTGTTAGGATGTATGGGGACTGGGAATGGAAAGAAAGTGGTGGCTCTCACTATTGCAAGCCCATTTGAAGCCCATATTTGAATTTAAAGGGATCTGGGCTTTGCCTCCTGTTCAGGCTCACAAATGTGAACCAGCAACATCATGAACTTGGCCAACTATGATTTCACTCATCATCCCTGGGGGGTGGGGGGAGAAAAATGGGTATTCTCCAAGCCATTTTCAAATCAGCTTGTATAATCCAGAAAATATGAATATGAGAAGCTGAAGTGTGTGGGACTTTAATGAAACAAAGAGGGGGAGAAAGCTCTAAAATACAGAACCGATGAGATTTTGCGTTAATTAATGTTACTAAAATTGTAATTGAACCGTTAAAATTAAATAACTATTGGATTTTTAATAAAATGGGCTGTTAACACATAATTTGGTCTAATTGAAAAGGTCATTTTGTCTTATACCATATGGTGATTCATTGTTATCACCATTGACTGATACCTTCGCCCCAAACAAAAATAGTTTATCTGATGGTGTTTTCTCTCCACACACCATCTGGCATCAAATTTCCCAGTGCAAGTACTATCATGGGCTTGACAAATACATAACACAAAGTTTGCCCTGGCGCAGTGGTTATATATACTCCTTCCCCAAGGATATTCATCTGTCTCCTATCACTATCTTCCACCAGTGAGTGACAATTTATTTGTTTCATTGGCATTACCCCAATGACCCCTCCTTCCTGAGCTATATTTTAATGGCTGGATCTGCTTTTTAATATATGGATTTAATTTAATTGTTAGCTGCCTGAGTGCCCTTGTTTGGGAAGAACGGAGGAATACATATTTTGTAAATAGAACTAATTAATGAATTAAACACTTTGGTGGGTGGGGGCTCAATATGCTGCTGCAGTTTTCTGTATGCACATTTCCTGTTGCCTGTGCTAGTCCATTCAGCATTACTCTGTTCAGTGCCACGTGGCCAATGGCTATGAAGCCTGGCATGAGTTATCAACGAGTTGATTAAAAGTACATCACATTTTAATTACCCAGCAAATAGAATTGTCTTCTACTTTTAGTAAGAACCCCATGAAATCAGTGGGAAATAACAATGGTGACTGATTACAATTGTGATAGAGGGGTTGGCAGCATGGCTGTCAGCAAAGCCGGGAAATGGTTGCTGGACAAACCAGAAGTGATTCAGAGCAAGCTAGAAGTGGGGAAGTGGCATGCTGAGATCAGCTCTCCTAGGCCAGGAGAATATATAAGTCCCTTCCCCGGCAACTTACAGTTACTTCCCAGAATCAGAAAAGACACCTTGTTCCTTAAGGGGTTTCCTTACAATCTTAATTTCTCATCAGTTTTCTCCTGAAGCACCTTTGGCAAAACACCTGCGAGATTTTAATGGGACCTGATTAAAGGATTTCTAGAATCCTACAGATATTTATGAAAGGGGTAATATTTGCTTCCCAGGACTCTGAAAGAAAAATGGAACGATTTTTATCAGTTGTTTTCTGATGGCAAAAAATGAAGGTGAGCAACTGGAGAAAAGGTTAATTTTGTAAACTGGCCTCATTCCATGTATCCACTTGAAATGACTGTCCTGTCTGATTAGTCAAAATCATTGTTAGAACTTTGCTGATAAGAAAAAATATCAGCAACCTTGAATGAGGCATTTTTGTGCATTTGTGCATAACATTATGTTACTTTAGAAACAGCAGTGAAATACTAAAATAATCAATTATAACTGTCAATACTGAAGTTGATTCATATGGATACCACACTTTGAATAGCAAAATGTAACTGGAGGGGTGACTATGGGGACAAATTTCACAGGGTTCTGATCACCCTGGACAAGTGATGTGTATATATTTCATATTGCATCAGATTGATCCAAGAATATTCATTCTGGTTCTACTGATATATTACTATGTTTCTGCACTGTTTAACGTGTCATGTTTAATGCCTATGCTTTGTTCAAATGACTGTTCCATTCCAAAATTTCTATAATCCTTAGTCCTATTACATTGCTTATTAGATGCATTATCCTATTTATTACACTGCTTTACATTGATAATATGCCTTAAATCTCAGTAAGAAACATACGTTTCATAAAGAAACATAAGTAACATGAATAAATAAATATTGTTTGAGGTGGATGTGGGTGGCAAGAGTGTCGCCCAGGGATAACCTTTTTCTGAGGGGCCATGCTGATTTTTGGCAACTATGATCAAAGCCTCTTAGTAACCCCCATTGTAAAGGACGTCACTCATTGATTTCCATTGTTTAAGCCTTCTCTCATTAGCTCTAGGAAGATCTGCTCATGGATAAGTAGGAGCTGGTACTGTGCAGAAAAAGCTTTACCTATTGAATCTTCTGAAGGTATAAGATGGCCCTTAGAAATATCCTCCATCAGGGTCAGAAGAACAAGCTATTTTGTGCCTTGGGTGAATACTAATTTTGTTTCACCCCTTACCATACTGGATAAAATCTGGGGGAAATGAATCTTCTCTTCAAGGATTTTCCAAACTACTGCCCCTCTCCCCTCATCTACATAACTAAATGGATCAATGGGAAGAAGCTGTGACTGAGAACATTATAGTATGGGAGAAAATATACATGTTCCACTCAGAATACTCAGAGAAAAAGGTCTGGGGCAGACAAGTTGATTTTCCCCCTTAAAGGAATTGTATGGAGTGAGTGAAAATGGACTTTAGTTAAGGCTGCCACATTGAGCCTGGCAATCAGGAGGATGGCTGGGAACAGGGACACAGGGAGATGGGTGTGAAGTCAGCAACATTGCCATGCCACTGCTGGGTACAGCCCAGAAGTGACACAAGGCAGCTCTAGGAATCGTCAGAAATGCTACGGTTTTATCATAGAAGTATCTGGTGATTTCTAGAGCTACCTTTTGTCATTTCCTGGTTACAGACAAAATTGACATAATGTTGGTGACTTAAAAAAAAAAGAAAAAAAAAGAAATTCTCTTGTCACCTCCCTAAGTGATAGGCAGGCAACTGACCTCACCAGCAGGAAGTCTCCTGCTATAGCAAGAGGCCTGGCAAGACTAACTATAGTCAGAAGAAACAAGGTTGGGATGACATAGGTCCTTTCCGCACTTGAATTTCATCCCTGGTTTCATCAGAGTTCAACTTGGGACACAATACCTGGCATTTATCCCTGGTTACAACAGCATCCATTTATCTCAGGACAAGTGTGGGGTGAAACTGGGGTGACCTCAATGTAATGTAGAAACAAAAAAATACCCCGAGATAATTACAGGGGTGAACTCGCGTGTAGTGTAAAATATAAGTTCAGGAACAGGGTTGAACCAGGATTTAAGGTCTAGTGTGGAAAGGACCATAGTTGCCACCATGTCCTAAACATCTGAGAAGGGGTAGAGAACTGTGTTCCCTCCCCCTTTGGGAGATTTCACTGTTATGCAGGAACTTCTGGGATTCTCTTATTTCAGGCTACTGACCGTCCCAGTAGTTTGGATAGGCTGGCATGGTTCTTTGCAAGAACGTTCAGGTGACTGACTGCTATTTTTTTGAGCCAGCATGGCATACATTTTAAGACTGTAAGACTTTAAGATGCAGAATAAAACTGATGCCTCGTGAAAGGGATTTTTTTAAAAAAGTCACTTAGAACTTCAAACTTAATTTATTGTTACAGCCACCAGACGAAATTCAGGTGTTTTATTATTATATTATCATGGGCTAGGGAAAAAAAGGATAAGACTTTCTCAAAAGCACTCTCTAATAAATCTTAATGTTATACCGAGAAGTGAATATAGCAATAATTCAGAGTTGTCATAAAAGGTCACTATTCCCATGATTTGGCACTGCACTGAATAAAGTCCCACTTAAAAAAAAAAAAAACAGAAAAAAACTAGTTTTAACCTGTAATGCCAAACACAAACTGACACTGAATCAAAAAGGCAGCTGGCGAACAGACACAAAATGTCAGAGACAATGACTGTACTACAGGTGGAATAAATTTCTCTTCATAAATCTTCCATAAAATTCTCATTTCCAGACTTAGATGTACAATATCTGCTGAATACTCAATTGACCTAATCTGTCAGCCAATGCTGCTCCATGGTAGGACATGTGTACCTATGGAAGAACACCTCCATGAAAGGACACATACAGGAAGACATAGAGCTCAGAGACAGAGCTCACACTTTGTCTACAGTCTCAGCAGAAGAAACCAACTAAATGGGAAGAATTTTGCCAAAGAAATAAGAGAAATAAGAGAAAGGAAAAAAAAATCCCAGCTATTCAAGAAGCCTTGAAACTAACAGATTTATGCATCTCCTCCCCTTCTAGCCAGCAGGGATCCTCTGTAATCTGCCACCCTCTATTTCCTTATAAGGATACTAGGAAAAAGGCCCGTTGTGGAAATAAATACAATGGCCTCTAGAAAGAGGCTCTGGGTGGGTGCCCTGGCCTTGGACACTCAGTGTCAATTTGCTGAGGCGACCTCAGCAGGGTATAATGACACTGAGTCCATCATTTTCTCCAGAGGAACTGATCTCTGCTACCTAAAAAACAGTTGCAATTTTGAATGATCTCCAGCCCTCACCTGGAGATTGGCAACAATGGTTCCCCAGAAGGGAATCGTTGGTTTGGAGGGTGGAGTCTATGGCTTTGTACCTTCCCACGCCTACTGAAACCTCACCCTGTCCAGGCTCCATCCCTCACATCTCCAGGAATTTCCTACCTGGAGTTGGCAACCCTATCCCCTGCCCAGCCAATCATCAACCTACCTTTATTTCCCCCTCACTCTTCAGCTTTCCATCCCACACACACCTGCAGCCTCTCCCATGCTCTGAAGCCCTGACTGCTATGTCACATTGGCTGTCATATGGGGGCCACCTCAGCAGCATATAAGGATACAGAGCCCACCATTTTCTCCAGGGGAACTGATCTCTGCCATCTGGAAAGCAGTTGTAATTCTGAGTGATCTCCAGCCCTCACCTGGAGATTGGACACATTTTACCTCAGAACAGCAAAACTGGTTAGAATGTTAGAGGCAAAAGCCAATCAAGTTGCATATGCAAACGACCTCTGTGTTCTGAGGTAGAGGCCAATGAGGCTGCATATGCAAATAACCTCTGTGTTCTGACTGGCTATGGGGGGGAGAGGAACGGTAAAATGTTTAGAATGTTGGAGGCAGGACTCAGGCAATGCAGCCAGAGGTAGGGAGACCCTCTGAATGACAGATCAGAGAGCGAACTGATTTTGGAGTGTGTGGAATGTTCTAGAGAAGTGCCACCACCATTCGGCTTTTATTTATAAGGGAGATTCCTCTGCATTACAATGATCACTACAGAGAGCCAGTCTGGTGTAGTGGTTAAGAGTGCAGACTCTAATCTGGGAGAACCGGGTTTGATTCCCTACTCCTACACATGCAGCTGCTGGTGTGATCTTGGGTCAGTTACAAGTTCTTTCAGAGCTATTCTCTCAAGGGCAGTTCTCAAGAGCTTTCTCAGTCCCTTCTCCTGCCACTTCAAGGAAGTAGAAAGCTGTGCATATTGTAAGCCTAGTCTTGCCTACAAAGTTTGACAAATATGAAACAAGACTGAGAGTGACTAAGGTGAAGGCTGACTGAAGTAAGGAGCAGGCAGAGGGGGGTGGAGGGCAGCAAAGCCTAGTGGGGTAGTACCCTATTTGTCTTTATGGTCCAGACTCCCCTATCCTTAATCCCTAACTGGATATTGAGGCAAATGAGTCTGCCGACATACTCATATAGCCAAACAGTGTCAAAGGTATGCAGCAATACACACACAGAGACGCACCAGTGCTGAGATATTTTAAACTACAAGTTTTAAAAATTATTTTAATGACTTTTGATTTTGAAAGCACACCAAAACACATGGCAAGATAAGAAGAATCCTGCTGAGTCAGATCAGTAGTATGTCTAGTCTAAGCATCCTGTTTCATGCATTGGCCAACCAGTTGCCCGGGGGGGGGGCCAATAAACAGAATAGAGACCAAGGCTAGTGCTGTCAGGCCTCCTGCTGCGGTTCCCACCCGCAGCCATGGTTTCCTGTCGCCAAACTGGAAGTGACATACAGTACTTCTAGGAACTGCTAGAAACTGTGGATTTACCATAGAGTTTCTGGCAATTCCTAGAGCTATATACAACACATCTGGGTGTTCCCTGGAAGTGATGCTGACATCACCTCCCCATGTCTCCCCCCCACACACAAAACCACACTTCTACTGCTTGCCAGGCATGGTGCAGCAACCCTACCCAAGGATTTCACCTAATTTTGCCCGCTAGCACGAGTATTTGGAGCAGTGTTCCTTCTAAGCTGAGTTATTGTGAGCTAGCTCACAGTTTTTTAGCCTTGATCTCATACATTTTTGTCTTAGCTCAGGAAGGATGACTCCAGAGCAAAATAATCTATGCAGTAGCCAAATTGCTCGCTCACAACTTTAATGCCAGGAGCTCACAAATTAGAATTTTTGCTCAAAAGACTCCACAGCTTAGAGGAAGCACTGATTTGGAGGTTTGCTGTCTCTGCAAATAAGCAAGGACAATCTTTTGATAACACCCATTACAACCCCCATCACAAAAATAACTAACCCATTTCCAGCAAATATGGACTCCATTATGTTTAAGCTACTCATATTTAAGTGTCCTTTCTTCTTTGCACAGCAGCACAATTTGTGGTAGGCCTGCACAATTTGTCAAATGCACCATCAGCCCCTATACTGGGGCCTACCCAGGGCTGCCAACCTCCAGTTGGGATCTGGAGATCCCCTGAAATAAAACTTATCTCCAGACTACAGAGATCAGTTCTTTTGGAGAAAATGGCTGTTTTGAGAGTGAACTCTATGACATTCTGCCCAAATGAGATCTCTCCCTTCCCCAAATCCTGACCTCCACTGGCTCCATCCTCAAATCTCCAGGAATTTCCCAATCTTGTGTTGGCAACCCTAGATGCCAGATAATCCTCACCTCTTTTTTCCCCCCAGAACCAAACGTGCAGGTGGCCCCTGGTGAGCCACCTTACATGACTATTGGACTGTTTTGGCTTGGTGATCCACAGCTTCAAGTTGAGCAGGTCTGATGTGAATTAAGAAACACAGATGGTTCACATGTATCTCTACAGCCACAGTATGTGACTTTTCTGATGTCTTACCCACTATATCTCTGGAGTAAGTATCACACAAGCCAAACTAATACTCAATATTTAGTGCCAGCAGTTGACTTCACATTGGATTGATAATGACCTTCAATATGGCAGGGCTCCCCTCTTCCCAATTATCAGCTATCATCACCGGGGTTAGAGGCAGTGGGCAGGCACCCCTCCATCATGCCTGGGTCTTCCACTGGGTTCTCCCTTCTCCCAGATGCCATATTTCATCAGCAAAGCCAAAGGGAGAAGAAACAGCATCCTTTCCGCTAACATGTGGACTGAATCCTCACTAATATATCTTAATTTAATTTGTAAGTGTTGTAAGCCACTTTGGAAGCCATTTTTTCCAGCAGCAATTAAACATCAGGGTAACAATAAAATTATCTGACATGCTATGGTTTTTGATATTTGACTTTTAGCATTGGATATTTCCAGGGCTCTAGTCGGGGGGGAGCTCTCAGGTACGGAGCTCCGGAAGAGAACCTCTAGGGGGCGGGGCGGTCACGTGGTGAAGCCCCGCCCCCTTCTTTACCCCGCCCTCTGCTTCGATCCTCATTCCGTTTGGGAATGAGGATGAAGCAGGAGGGTAAGTAGCCGGGCCTTCTGACACACTTCCGGTGATGTCAGGGGGCGTGGCCTTCTGTCACTTCCGGTGATGTCAGGGGGCATGGCATATGCAAATAAGTTATGCTAATGAGTTATGCTATTGAGCTCCGGCAGCTCTTTTTCTACAACAAGACCCCTGGATATTTCTAATATTTAATATTTGATTTATTTGGTACCTGGCATTTAATACTGACTTTTAGCATTTGCTAGCCTATATTTTATCAGCAATATTACCAGATTATATACATAGTCAGCAATATTACCAGATTCTATACATAGTCTACATACCCTACATACATACCCTATTATTTATATTGGCTATTTTATACATTTATTATTTCATAACTGATATTAAATATCAGTAATTTATATTTTATATCTGATGTTACTATTGAAAAGTAATACTAGTTGGATGTGCCAAAAGTTTCTGGTTAATTCTTTGCATTATCTGGAGAAAACTCACTTTAACAGAGCTTAATTGAATTCTTTAGTGACACACAGACATTTTCCTTTTTGGCTTAAAGAGTCAAATGACTGTTAGAAAACAGTCCTTCTTGATAATCATCTATACAGCTAGCAAATGTAACAAGGCTGATAACATAATAACTGTGAAGACATACCTTTTTTCTTTGGAGATTTGAACTAAGCCAAACCTTCACTTTGAGCTTTAAAAAAGTTTTTCTTTCTGGGCAGAGAACAGGCAGGGAAGGCGGAAGACAGTTCAATTGCTTTGTGTCTTACCTCAGCCACCTTTGCTAATAGTTTTAGCAAGAAGAGAAAATGGGATGGGATGGTCAAGCTCCCCCCCCCATCAGGGACCAGAGATTTGGAGGTTCTGAGTACTATAATGACTTTAGGAACAAACTCCTGGAGACTAAGATTTTTTGACTCAGCCTGAACGGTCAGTGGATGGACAAAGAGAAATGACAGAACTCCTGGGAGCAAGGAGGAAACTATTTTTTGATGCTGACTCCATCAAAGCAGACAGAGCTCTTAACTGAGGTCTGGAGGAGGTGGCCATTGCTATGTGCTGACCTGCACACCTGAAGGAGGCCTGAAGGTAATGGTAACCTTATAGAGCATTTGGTTACTTTCTAAGCTAAGGAGCCTGCCTTATATTTAACGATAGGGTATGTATGGGGGACACACACAGAGGAATTGTGTTTTACCCTTTTCTTTTGAATCCCTTGCTCAATCTGCTGCTGTGCACAAGTATGCTTATGGAGGTAACAGTTCTCTGTGCCACATAGACCTCCACAGTTTTGGACATGCTATTTTAAAAGAAGCACCGGGAGGGAGGGGAGGGCAGTCAGTTGGCAAGTGGCTACTCCCCCAGTGGTGCACAAGGCAGTAAGCTGTCCCCATGATAACCAAGTGCTAGGTAGCAGGATACACAAAGGCAAGGCCTCAGGACTTGGAAGGGAATCTGGGAGTCCTGACCCTCCCAATGGGGAATTCCTATAAAGGTCAGGTATTGGTGGCAGTTGAACACTCAGACCGATTTCCCACAGCCGCTGCTCTGCGCTCGCTCCTCTCTTTGCCCTGATGGTACATGTCAATTTCCTACTTGAAGCTGTGAGGCCGCATTTTGACCCGAGGCTTTGCCAATTTTGCCCGCTGTTTTGTAATCCTCAAAAAGCAGGATCACGGAACCACACGGGAAATCGGGTGAAGCCGCAGGTTAAAATGCGGCCGCACGGCTTCGTGTGGGAAATTGACACGTACCATCGGGGCAAAGAGAGGAGCGAGCGTAGAGCAGCGGCTGTGAGAAATCGCTCTCAAAGAGAAAAGTCCCTCCCAGTGTCAGAAAAACCATGGAGGCCAGGATGGAACAGGGCCTACAGGTCACAGCAGTACTGTTCCACCACAATACCAAAGAAAAAGTGGGAAATGGCAGTTTGTCAGTAACTATCTTTTTACAGATTAAAAATATACTTGAAAGGGGTCATAGCCAATCTTAGCTCCCCAATGGAAATGTGTGCATATGTATGTGTACATTTGCCAACACAAATTTGTCCACACTTAGCAATCCTTTACATTTTAAAATTCAAATTTAAACCTCTTCAAGACCTGGTTCCCATGTGCAAGATGAGTGTCATGAGAATAAGGCAGCAGAATTCATACTGTAGGTGGAAGATGACTGTTTGGACATTTCTACTAAATTTAAAATTCCTTGAAAATTGAAAACCTTCTAAAACTTTTCTCTCTGCTAGATTATTTACTTGCATGGAATGTTTGTTTGTTTGTATATGCAAAAGATTCTTCAAAACTGGAAAAGAAAGGTGCATCTGTTCATTTCTACCAGATGTCTTTTCCACTAGCAGAAGGTGGGGACATCAATGCTGCATCCGAGTCTCCCAAAATACAAGCCGGGGGGGGGCAAGACCAGCATGGGAGAAAAGCAGAGATCTGGACTACATACCCACATACTGTCAAGTCAAAAACCCCAGCAAGCGAGAAGCAGAGGTATTTTGCCATTGAATTCCTCAGCAGTCTTCCTTGGTGGTCCCCCATCCAAGTACCAACCCTGCTTCGCTTCTGAGATCTGACAAGACTGGGCTATACCACGTCACCTTCCCTCTTGGGGATCTGGTGCAGAAAATCAGTGAATACAAGATTCGCCCACCCACGATACTTGTGGGGGGGGGATTTCATATCCCCACATACACTTTCTCCCCAGGCTCCATTGCAGCTGCCAGACCCACTGACACCCCACCTTGGTGACTTGTCTGGAGCTGCTCCAGATGGCCTCGCCAAGGCTTCCTTCCTCCCCACTTCCCTCTCTCAGTGGCTCGTCCAGAACTCCAGAACTTCTCCAGAAAGCCTCGCCAAGGTTTCCTTCCCCCCCTCCTTCTCTTGGCTCCAAGGCTTCCCCAGCACATAACTAGGCAATAGCACCTGAGCCATGGGAGACTGACCTGGCACAATGGAGCCTCGGGGGAAGTGAGGAGGCTGCCGGTGAGGCAGTGGCCAACCAGCAGAGTGATGCCACGAGACCCAATCCCCCGATCAATGCCAAGCCCTTGAGCTTGGAGGAGGTGCAAGGAGGAGGCCTCAGGACACCTCAGCCAGGCCAGACCATGCAAGGCGACAGCGGACCCGAGTGGGCTGTCAACTGGCGGCCGGGCGAGCGGATCATTAGCAGGAGGAGACCAGGGCCGGCTGGCAGCCCTTCACTAGGAGAAAGATTAAACGGGTGAAGTGCGGCTGGGCTCAGAGCTGCGCTCGGCTTCCTCGCCACTAATTACAAATAAACAGAAGAAATGGAGGGGGGCAGTGTTGAGGTGAGGTCCCTGAAGTTCCTGGAGTTTCCTCGCACCACAGCCACAGTTCCCACGGGTAAGTCCATTCTCTGCGTAGGGACTATTGCTGCTGCTGTGGCAGTTGGAGCAGCAGCCAAGATGGTTAGTGGTGTGGCAGCTTTTCTTGGGCTGTTCCCCTGCTTCAGTGAGTGAGTTCCCTGCACATGCCCAGAGCAAGCAGTTGTAGTTTTTTGGGGGGGGATTTAGGTATCCTTTGTATACTTTTTGAAACATCTTGCAAGCAGTTGTAGTTTTGGGGGGGATTTAGGTATCCTTTGCATACTTTTTGAAACATCTCGGATTTTTCTGCACACCTGGAGAGTGCATCAAGTGTGCAGGAATATCTGTTGACCCTCCACATCCCCCAGATTTGCAGAAATAAGTATCCGCACATAGGGGGCATGTTGGGAATTAGATATATAGATTGCCCCACTTTTTTTTAATTCAACCCTGTATGCATGACTAACACCTTACAGTGAAATAGAGCAATTTACTACTATAATATGTCATTTGGAAGGCATTTGACAATAGTACCATGAGGGAACCAAGGGAAGATTCTAGCCAAGCACAACATATAACTACAATTTATAAGTGAAACCGGAAGATTGCAACCTTATTTTAGAATCTGAAAATAATTCACACCTCGGAAAACAGAACCCTGTCCTGAAGGGCTAAATTTTGACTGTGAAGGACAGAAAGAAAAGAAAAGGGAAAGGAGGAAAGGGATATTTATGATTAAGAAAGAGTGAATATGAATAGCTTTCGGTGTATAAGATTTTCTGAAAATAATTATTTCTGAATACCATAGAATTTCAGTAAAAGGGGGACTTTATTTTCATTACAATTTTTTGCTGGTTTTTCCCATTTTAACAGTTCGTTTTTTTAATGTTCATCTTTAATAATAACTATAAGAGAAAAAGAATGTATGCAATTTTAAAAGACTGAAGTGTTGAAAAGTACATACAGTATCTGAGAGCGACAGCATTATCTGAAAGAAAAGCTCCCAGTTTGAAATTATATTCTTCTTTCTGTGTGAGTCCAGACATCAGGAAGTTAGAGGCAGGAGGATGGAGATAATTTTAATCATCTTAAAAGCACAGACCTAAACTGAGACCCTTCTAAGTCCAATGAAGTCAATGGTGCAAGGAGTGCCAAAATGCTTCAAAAACCCAATGAGCATTTGTTCCATGCTTGGATGTTTCAGCTGTGCTCTGCTATGCTGAGTGCAAAGCAATCAAAAAACCATGATTGGATGACTTCAGGTATAAAGATCACCTGTTGGCAAAATCCAGTCCCCATAGGAGATGATTTGTTCCAAGCACCATGCTAAATGACCTATAGTAGTGCAACCTGTGTACTAAGAACATTACTTGATAAGATTCCTTCTTTTATTGAAATTCTCTAAAAATAACTCTTATCAATGTGATTTTCAAAAGAGATGAAGGACATAGAACAGCTCAAAAAGTCAAACCTCTATGGACCCAGGGTCAGACTACCTGCAAATTCAAGCTCATTGAAGAACACTAGGAACCTGGATTTGTATCAATTTTCTGTGTTTCATGATTGACTGAAAGATTATCATGGCAATCCCTATGTACAACTGCCCCTACTAAATCCATGGAAGTCAATGGATTTAGAAGGGTGTAACTCTGCTTTCAATTGTACTGTATGACAGACAGCCAGAGTCCCAGGCAGGCCTGTAGCCATGGCGGTGCACAAAGGGGAAGGGCCTCACCAATCATTTGTCATGCCCCTCCAATCAGCACTAGGGATTGGTGTGAAATCTGTCAGAAGTCATCTGCCAGTGGGAGAGGGCATCTCCTTCCCTCTTCCCGCCTTCCTCCCAGGCTTTGCCAATGAAGGAAACATTCTTCTTCCCTCCTCTCCCCTCCCTCCCCGGATTTCTCTTTGCACTTATGCCAGACAGACTGCAGCTGTGAAGGAAGAGGGTGTGTGCACATGCTTTCTAGGGTTGCCAATTCCATGTTGGGAAATTCCTGTAGATTTGGGGGACAGAGCCTGGGGAAGGTGGGGAAGGGACACTAATCCCATATAATACCATACAGTCCATTCTCTGACTGTAGATTTGGGGGACAGAGCCTGGGGAAGTTGGGGAAGGGACACTAATCCCATTTAACACCATACAGTCCATTCTCTGGCGTAGCTATTTTCTCCAGGGGAAGTGATCTCTTTTGTCTGGTGATCACTTGTAATTCTGGGAGACCCCCTTATTCCTTATTAGGTCTCTCATGCTATTCAGTGACATAGTTTTATGCCATGTAATCTACCTTAAGTCTCAAGTAGAAAATTGGTAAATAAAGTATAAATGCATAATAAAGTAAATAAATAATTATATGCTCACCACCACTGTACTTATTTGCTCCCCCCCCCCAATAAAAAATTCTGACTACAGCCCTAGTCCCAGAACTCACTGTCTTCAACAGGTTAGGCCAGCAGGTTAGGCCAGCTGAATTTCATACAGGAACACCAAAATGTTAATGAGTCATGGTCATCATTGTTGCAACTCCAATGTCAGGCCAAAGAGTACAATGTACTTGGTGGGGGGTGACAGGCAATGGCCCAGTGCTATGATCATATTACATTTATTTATCCCTGTCCAAATATCCATGCATGCGCAGATGTGGCCTTGTGGAATGCCCTATACATTTCAGTGGACAGCCCCTTTGCAGGCATTAGAATGTCTTCTTTGAAAATAGGAATCACTTTTATTTTGCTGTTGTATTGCACTCAATCCAAAAACTCTTGCACATTCAAATTGTCCAAACAGACTTGCATGCACATGTGCAGTGTAACCATTCATTTAAATGGTTTTTGAAATAAAATTATACTCTCTTAGCTCAAATTGAAGATATGTTGATCTTTTCTGGCAAATGCTTCAAATGGTAGCAGGCGTTTCTTTCTGGCTTCTTTCAAATTTTCTACAGATTTCCCCCTCACAATATAGTGGCAATATATAATTTTGTTTCTCCCTAGTGAGAAACAAGCTAGTGAATCTTTATTTTGACATCAGTTTCTCTTTCATCAATGACAAGAGCAAAAATGAGGCAAATCCAAACTTATGACTATACAAACTGAGGGGGGGAAATGATTGTATATTTAGGAACTGTGTATGTGCATAAGGGCCAGACTACATGATACAATTTTTAATAAGTCAGGTCCAGGTAAGACAGATCCAGGTCACTTTCCCTATAACCATGCAGCAGCTATGGGGATACTTTTTTTAAAGTCTGTGGAGGCCTAATTTAGTTCAGGATTGCAGACAGGGAGTCCTGCCTTCCCCTTGCACCATTTACCAGAGCAGAAACTATCTCAGAGGGAGTTATTTGCTCCCTTTTGGAACTGGAACCAGACTCATTAAAAATTATATCATGTGGTTTGGCCTTTAGAGCACAGAGAATTGGTAAACTGGGTGGAAAAACTCTTGCTTAGCGAAAAGGGAGGTCTTTCATGAATGCCTCTCTCAGATTTCAAAAGTGCTCAACCTCTCCCTATTTATTGACTTACGTGGAAAGAATTATCATGTTCATACCTTCAGAAAGGATTACCCTGAACAGATTTCATGTGCCCTCTACTTCCTGAATAGCTAGGACTACTGAAATGAGGCCCTGATTTTGTCCCCTCTCTCTAAAAATTGCTTTGTTTGTCCTCACTGATGTCAGTACACGGCCCAATCAAATGGGTTATATGGCGTCATAAATTGTCTCTGATTGGCTGTGGTATCCTATGAAAAGGAAAAAAGCCCAAACAGAGCAAATATAATGTTGGCACACAGCAGCAGACTGAAAGGGCAACTAGTTGGAAACAAGTGGTAGGAGAACATTTGTCAGTATGAGTTCTTTTTTTTTTAAAGAGTTCATCTCAGATTAGAAATGGACAAACATCTGGCAGAGTACCCCACAAACCTGCTAATAAGCTGCCTAAGCAGATGTAGAGAAAAAGAAGAAATAATCAGGAAGGGGGGAAAAGAACAACATGAATTGTTGATTTTGATATGTAAACTCCTATCATTTTCTTCACACCCTAGGGGCTCCATCTACTCCAGACCCAGTTCAAGGTAATCTGAATTATTTCCAGAGCAGATGGGGTAGGTCTGCCCATCACTAGCTCTAATCACTGTACCAAGATGGTCCCACTGTGCTTTCTTCGCCTGAAACATCCCTCTGTTTGGAATGTTGTTACTCCATTGCTATATGTACACTACTCTTCTAAGCAAAATTAAGCTGGTCTGCTTCCTTAATACAGGAAGCTTCATGTTATAGGATTAGTTTTCAGCAAAACCTCACATCACCATGAAGCCACTGGTGCAGTAAATGAACTGCTTTAATACTTAAGTCTTCCACCTCTCACTGCTACTTCCTAAATTTGAAATGATTTGCTTTTGCCAAAAGAGGTCCCCAAATCTCCAAAGACATACAAGTCAAAAGAACAAAATTATGAAAAGGTCACTAATGGCATGGACTCAAAGTGGAGGTTCTATTTTTTATTTTTTTAAATAAAGAAAACGAATAAAAGGATTTTGCATTCTGGCACAAAAGCAAAATGAAATTTTAGATGTAATTGTTTCTAAATCAAGCCAATTTGAGATTATTCCCAAACTCTATTAAATAGAAACCCCCCCTCTAATTTTGATTTAAAAAACTACCTTTTTAAGAATATCACTGTTCATTGAAGTAATGGTAATTGTATGTTGCAAATCTAAAGATGCTTCGAAATTTTGTGAACACACCAGATGAGATGCTGAGAAATCCATGCCCGATTTTTCCCGCAGTTTCGTGATCCTGTTTTTTGAGGATCACGAAACTGTGGAGGAAATCGGGCGAAGCTGCGGGTCAAATGCAGCCCCGTGGCTTCGGGTGTGAAATTGACCAATAGTATTGGGGCAAACGGCGGCACAACATCAAGGCAGCTCTAGTACGAAATCAGCCTAGGAGTTCTCAGCATGTGGTGTCACAATCTGTATTGTAGACACAACACAAGGAAATGTGTGTTGGGGGGGGTGTTGTTGTTCAATCGCACAGTCAAGTCCGACTCTTTGTGACCCCATGGACCAGATCACGCCAGGCCTTCATGTCTTCCACCGTCCTCTGAAGTTTGCTCAATTTCATGTTCGTTGCATCTATAACACTGTCTAACCATCTCATCCTTTGCCGTCCCCGTCTTCTTAGGGGGGGGGGGTAGGTCATCCCACTTGTGCTATTTCTACCACAGGACTTGTATGATTCACACAGGTCCAGCTGCTTTCGACAGTTCAGCTGCAGCCACCCCACAATATCCAGTGTGGTAAAGTGGTTAGCGTTTCAGATTAAAATCTGGGAGACCCAGGTTCAAATCCCCACTCTTCTGTGTAAACTCACTGGATAACTTAGGGCCAGTCACACGGTCTCAGCCTAACATACTTCACAGGGATGTTGTGAGGATAAAATGGAGGGATAGGAGAATGATGTAAACTGCTGTGGGTGCTCACCAGTGTTCCCTCTAAGCTCATACATTTTTGTCTTAGCTCAGGAAGGATGGCTCCAGTGCAAACTAATTTATGCAGTCTGCTCACAACATTAATGCCAGTGGCTCACAAAGTAGAATTTTTGCTCAAAGGACTCCACAGTTTAGAGGAAACATTGGACTGTTCAGAATGGAAAGGTATAAATGAAGTAAATAAACATAAACATAAAGCCAAAGATGGGGGACAGATAAATGATAGGTTGGTGAGTGGTTGGGAAACAGAGAACGAAGCAAGGAAAGTTGAGGATTTGAGGCTGCCATGAGGAAGAAAATAGAAAATAGTGTGGGGAAGTAATACAGAGGAAAGTGAGGTCACCCCACATATCCTTGCAGGTTCCCCACTGGGCCTGAGACTCCCTCAACCTGGCCAGCGCTGCATAATTGAGCCTGGATTACTAAGGTTGCCAACTCTGAGTTGGGAATTTCCTAAAGATTGGCGGGGGGGAGGTCTGGGAAGGGCAGGGCTTCCATCCCTCCATCAGTGGGTTCCATCCTCCAAATTGCTTTTTGTCATCAGGAGGTAACTTGTAATTCTGGGAGATCTACAGGCCCCACTTGGAGGTTGGCAACCCTAGTGGATGACACTGTGCTACTTAGCCCAGCCCGGCTCCTGGCAGCATGCAGCTTGGCCAGAGTTGTCCCATGGAGAGTCTGCCAAGAGAAGGGAAGGAGGGAAGGCCAAAGATCAGGGGCAGAGAATGGTAGATTGACTGGTGGATGGGGGAGAGAGAAAGAAGCACAAAAAAGGGAAAGGCTGTGGGGGAGGTTAAATGAGGAAATAGTGGGGGAGGGTTAAATGAGTTACCCCCCACAAGTCTTTGTGAGTTCCCTGCTCATTTGAATCTAACTGCAGATTCTTAGTTAAAAAAAAAGTTATTCAGTCAATCAGCAAGTGGATTACAAAATATAACCCTTAGCACTGGAAATAGAAGAAGGATTGTTACTGACTCCTGGATGCCAATGGATATTGTTTTTGTCATATGGGGCTATTTCTCATTTTCTAAGAAATTTGAATTGTAGAATGACAGCTTAATAGCTTAACTTCAAAAGCTGTGTTTCTTGCAATACAAATAAATGCCATTGGTCATGGTCATTAAAGTATCATATAATTCCATTACTAAAATGACTGACTTGGCTATCACTGTCATTAAGAAAAAAAAATCTTAGTGAAACCACTGTCTATATAAAGGAAAAATCCACCGCACATAGTATAGAACAGAACAGTTTAGTTTAAAAAAATACTATTACAGATCAAAAGGGTCTCAACCCCTAAGGGAAGGCAATCAAAAGCAGACAATGCCAGTTAATTGGCCGCTAGTACCCCCATGATTATCATCTCAAAAGTGCAAAAAAAACCCCTTCAAAGCACACTAAATTAAAGCAAAACTTAAAGGAGCCACCTGCTGGTGCAGTTCTTTTCCTTCTTTCTTTAATTCCAGATGGGTAGCTGTATCTGTAGCAGCAAAATGAAAGAGACTTCCAATCGCACTTCAGTGCCTTGCAAATTCATCCCAGCATAATCTTTTGTGCGTCAGAGCTCACTTCATCAGTTACACAAAGTGCACATTCATTAAGCAAGGAATAAATGTGGAAGGGGGGTGCAACAAAGAGAAGGGGGGAGTGCAACAAAAAGAACCAATCAAAGGAGTAATCAACCCACTCAGTGTTGATAGTCAGGAAAGATAGGATTAATATAATATTAGCATAAAATCTAATCTAGAAAGTGCAGAATGAAACATGAAAAATCTATATATCTAATAGTGAAGGTGCCCCCTGGCGTGCGGATACCTAAATCCATGCATCGGGGGCACCTGGGGGGGAGGGAGATTTTTGTGCACACTTGGGGCAGTCCCCAGGTGTGCACAAAAATCTGAAAAGTTTAAGAAAAACCCGGGGGATACTTAAATCCCCCCAAAAGTGACAGAGCGTCCCCTGCGCATTCGCAGGGAACGCTCTCCAGCCGGCCTCGCCGCCACCTCAGAGCTGGGCAGGGGGGCCCAGCGAGGCCCGGGTGGCTGCAAGCTGCTGGGCCTTGCTTCAGAGGGGGGAAAAGAGCAGCGAGGCCCACCTCGCTTTGCAGCGGGGGGGAGGGACCGACGAGGCCCGGCGGCTGCAAGCCACTCGGGCTTCGGTTCGGAGTGGGGGGGAGGAGGCGGGGGGAGAGATCGAGCAGGGGGGTGGAGGAGACAGAGGAACCGGCAGGATGGGGGGGAGAGCTTACCTGCTCCTGCTGGTTCCTCCTCCGCCTGCTCAGTTTCGAGCTCCCCCCCCACTAGTTTCTCGGGTCTTCTTTCTTGTCAGATCTAATTAGCAAGTTATGTAAGAGTGTGGTCACACATGCCAGATAATGCGAGGGGAGGAGTGAGGCTATTTGCACCATAGTAAGTTGACCCGCTGCTGCATGATCAGACACAACAGCGGGTGAATTGGGTTTTTTTTCTTTGCCGCATGTTTCCGGTGTGCTTCAATGAGGGATCACTGATGCAATGGGAGCGCGCTGGAGCCATCTCACAGGGAAATCCATCTGTGGCCCATCACAAACCCGTTGGCTACTGCACTTTCCCTGGTATTTTTAAACTCCACTTCTTCAGCAGAGCGAAATGGGTTGCCGACGGGTGCGGGACAATTGCTAGATGTTCCAGTGAGATTGCCCCCTTAAAATCCACCCATCATTTGTGCCTATCACGTGGCTAATTCTGCGTGTGAACGGGACCTAGGTATAGCTAAAGTAATTAGCAACCAGAAGTAATCGGGACCTAGGTATAGCTAAAGTAATTAGCAATCCAGTGTAGACAGTCAAAAGACATTGTTCACACAACATGTATTACACTGGAGGATTAACAACTGAACAAGCCCAAGATGGTATAGCTGTCGGTATTACTGAAGTTATTAGGTCCTCTGTATGCATAGATAAGGTGTACATGAGAATAAAATTGGTAACTAGCATCAAAGATCTACCCAGACATACCCTAGAGTTCTGGGAATCCATATGGGATGCTGCTCCTTATTCAGGCAGCCAGAATGATGCCATACCCTTCTAGGGTGATGGTACTACCTTGACAGGTGGCAAAGGACATCCTTGCCTTGCTGGATAGGAGTTGCAATGTTATCCCCAACCTCTCATGAGGAAAGGAGAACTTGAAAGAGGCTGAGGAGGCCCGTGGGGAATGCATATTGTGTTGAGCTCCTTCAAAAAGGGTCCAGGATGCAGGGTGACGAGGACGTTGATGCTATTGAGAGTGAGAGATAGCATAGTCATGAGAAGTAAGAACAAGGTGCTGACAACCACTCCCTCTTCATGGTGAGTTCTTGTGAGCTCCACTCAGAGGGGCAACCGAAGGCAACTTGATGAAAAGGTGGGGCCTGGACAACCTCCCACAGGGTCTTTTTCCTTACATGGTAACTGTGTTAGATGGTCCATTTTTGTAGGTAAAAAGTTCTTTTAGCTTAGGGGGCTGCCTGGAAGCAAGCAAAGGTCTGAGAGAGAAATATCATCTTCCAGGATAGTCTGCAGTATGTGACGATGTATTGGATTGGTTTGATCGATGAGCTGTAGGCAACAAACAGTCATGTTGTCATTATCTCCTTTGGATCTATCCCATTGTAGTATTTCTGGATATCACACTAAATTTCTTGAATTGTTCCCTTACTTCTATGGGTGGGCATTCTAATCCCAAGAATATTTGTTGTAAATCCTTCAGGTGAGAGTCTCGGTCTAAGGGATTTGAACAAATGTGGTTGTAGCACAGTACTTGACTGTGTAGAGCATAAGTTGGTTTGTATACTCTAGATGGCAGCTGGAAGCATACAGGAATCTGATATTTATTTTATTTTACAAAATTTAAACCTCAACTTTCTACCTTCATGAAAGCCACCAAACCAGCTGACAAATGGAAAAAAAACATAATAAAACCAGATCTTACAAACTATTCAAAACAACAAAGACACATCATTAAAACAATTTAAACCCATGCTAAAATGCACATGCAAGGGCATAACAATAACAAGACATTGAGCAGGAAGGAGGGTTCCCTGAGATAATGCCAAATGAAACAAAAAAAAATTTCAGCCATTAGCCCAAGATGGCAACAAAAGGAGACAGAGTGCTCTGACTGGGAAGATAGTTCTAGCCCACTCTTTCTCCTTCCTGCCACTCCTTTTCTTATTCTCTCACTCTCTCCAGGGAATCCCCTGGGTCTGTAGAAAAACCTGTCGGGGGAGAGTATGCCCCCTGTCTGTGGAAATAAGTATCCACATGCAGATGGAACTGTTGAGAATTAGATATATGGATGCTGAATGCCTTCATGAGAGGCTGAAATCAGTTGTCTGGGAGCCTGGAGGCTCTTTCTAATACCACATTATGACACAGATGAAATGGTTTAATACGGTTTTATCTACATGTACTGCATGGCATATACAAGTCATCTGATTCTATCTCATACTTTTTCATGGTGTTGGAAGAGACTGGTTGCATATGGGTGGTAAGGTTAAAGCCACAGCATGTGTTATGACAATTTGGAATGCTTATCTAATGCCCACCTTCTAGCCTTATATTTTTATTTCTCCTCATTCTCCAGATGTCTTCAGCAAATAGGAACCTCACAGTTGTTCTTGAAACTTTGCTTTACATTGATGCTTATTGAGAAACCTATTTTCTGATAGAGGAGAAAATGACAAACTCCCTATGGGGAGTCATTTTTGAAAGATGTGTTTCTCCAAAATGCAGAACACTGCAACACTACAAGAGCTGCAAAATCATTTCAGTAACCCAGGTTTTCTTCAAAATGTAGCAGAGATCTCTCCCTTTGAACCTGCTAATTGCCTGGATGGTTTGAAGCACATTTTGGAGGAAAACATAATCAGACTATAAACTGTCAAAAAGTACACCCCCCAGACATCTCCTAGTGTCTCCATTTTTCATCCACAAGGCAACCATAGAATATGACAAGACAATGTGAGCAGTGATTGAGCCCTAAGCCTAATTCTTGCTTTGTAATAACCTTACATTTCTAAATCCCTGATCTGCTTTATCCACACTGTGACAGCGCTTGAGATTATCCATGCTTGCATAAAACAATCACAGTCTCCGTTAGTAACTGTCATGTATTAAGTTTGTTTCATTCCATCTGCACAAGATTTTCAGTGGTTTTGTGAGCTGTGGGTGGTCATCAAGAAACAACGAAAACTTTGAGGAAACTATCATAGATAAAGTATGGTGGTTAACTGATGAGAGGCGATAGGAACTTCAGGCAAAATTCTTAGGTATGAAGCCAGATATGGTGTGCTTACTAAAAAACCTGATGCAATGATCGTGGCTCATGAGCCACATGTGGCATTGGCATGCCACCTGTGGCCCTTCTAAGCAATGTTCTTCATGAAGCTTTGAATCTTGAAAGATTATACCCTGAAAATTCTGTTGGGTTCTAAGGTGTTTGTTTTACTGCAGGCCAACACAGCTATCCTCTGTTCCCCAATGTGGCACACATACCATGTCCCAGGAAAGCAAGCAGTGCCATTTCCTGGTAAGACTTGTGGCTGGTGGGTGGTTCACAGCTTAAAAAAGCTGTTCCTGGGAGACCACCGAAAAATGGCGGCGGCAGCGCTGTGAGACAGGTGCATTTCTCGGGAGCTCCCGGGACGCCTGGTCTTCGAGTGCGCTTTCCGGAGCCCCCCAGACTCGGGGAGGCTCCGCTTGGACTCTTGGAGGGAGACCGAGCGCAGGAGGCTTTGCCAGCCCCCCTTTTTCCCTGGCAAGGAGGGAGGTGCGACCGGCTCGCCTCGAAGTGGGAGCGTCCGAAGAACAGGAACATGGCTGCCATGTTCCTGTATAACAGCTGCCAACCGTGTTTGTAGAACTTTTTGTTTCTGAGGATTACTTTTCATAACACACTGAGGGTTTTGTTTGGTGAACAATCGGCACTGAAACAGATCTCCAAACCCCTTCCATGGATAATCCTACTTGGATGTAAAGAATGCGGCTGGAGAATATCTATGGGAAACGAAACTGAAGAGTGACGAAGGGGTAAGAGACATTTATTTATTTACTGGAAGTAGCATCTTCTCCCTTGGATGAAAATCATAAAAACGTTAGAAATTTTCCCCTTAACTGTGTGAAGAAAATTACTGAGAAAATGGCGGCGGAGCTCATCCGTGAGAAAATAATTTCGGAGCTCAAGTTGGAACAGTTCAAAAAAAAGTTAACAGAAGAACTAGGGAAAGCACTTCAACAGGCATGAGACAAAATCTTGATAAATTCCCATAGTCTAATTGTAGACGAGAAAGATTATAAGGAGCAAGTACAAAGGCTACTAGGGCGGAATGACTGGCAGGAGAGAAAGCAGACGGAAGAATGACAAGAAACGCAGCTTGATATGCAGCACCTGGCTACAAAAGAAGAGATAATAGAAGAGGATTTGCCAAAAGACATTTTAGAAACAGGAGAAAAACCTAAAATAGGAAGGACAAAAAGACGGCGATGTAAGCCTCTCTGGACAAAAAAGAAATTAGTAAAGAAGGGAAAAACAGAGAAAGATGGGAAGAAAACTGAAGGCTCCAAGCAAGGGAATGAACATACAAACAAATATGGAGGAGCCTCCTTGGACTTTATGTTAAAAGAGTACAGAGGCTGGCGACACTTGCAAGAAAATGGGGAAAAAAAGCAAATAGGGTACAGGGTTACTGCAATGAATGCTCTTGATTAGCTTTATTAGTATAAGTTGGTTGTGTGATGGTAAATAGACAGGAGAGACTCAGAAGCACAAAAGGAAAGCACGTTTTTCTTTTTAATATAGACCTTCTTTATATCCAGATTAAATGGAAATAATTGACTGTTGACAAGTCTGAATGATATATAAGCAAGGTTATGAGGGTTTAAGTGTGCAAAATTAACTGGGAATTATGAGGTTTAGATTGTGTATAAAAATGAATAGATGGCTCAAGAAAGAGGTAAATAAATCTAGCTATGATATTTAGATTGAGAAATGGAAAGTAAGATCAAGATGAATTTAGTAAACTTTGAAGATGTGAATATTCCAATTATTATCTTTAGTATATATTTTTCCTTAAATCCAGAATGAATGGGTATAATTGATTTAGCGGATACTGGATGAAAGGTAAATATGATTTTGAGTTCAATAATATTTATTTGGTAACTCTGAAGACAGAGAGCTTGTATTTAAACCAAAATAGGTGACTAATGTACCATGGAAAGAAAACAGAGATAGGAAAGGTGGTGGTGGGTGAGGGTTGAATGTATCTATATTTGTTTAGATGTTGTTGGGTATATGGGTGTATGTATGTGGTATTGTGTGGAAAGCAAATAAAGGCCCCTGTCACACGGGCAGGAAACTGCAGAGGAGAAGTGTGGCTGTTTGCCCCGGGGCAAACTAACATGCAGTAAAGCGATCAGACCTACTGTGGAGGTTCTGTGGAGGTACTGTGGAGGTTCCATGGCAAGGGAGAGGTGCCGATCACAACACACGCCTGCGCGCAATGAAGAAGCGCGCGGCGCGGCGAACTGGTTTTCTTTTTTTGTGTACACTACGAATGCGCATGCTCCGTTGGGTGCGTGTGCGCATCCACGGAGACGTGGGGGGAAAAAAACCCTTTTCCGCAAGGGGACATGGGCGGGCGCCGGATACCACCGGAAACGCGATCAGACGCCCGCCCTTGCCCCGCAGTTTCTGGAAACTAGTACCTCCAAGGTACTAGTTTTTTGCTGCGCTTTTTCGGCAGGAAGCCTCAGTTGTGCCACGGAAGCGCTACGCTTCCCAGATGTGCTGGTGAGATCGCGACCGGAAACTCCGCTTGTCTTCCGTATCTCTTGCGTGGCTAATGTTGCGTGTGACCGCAGCCAAAAAATACTATACAAAAAAAAAGCTGTTCCTGGGGGACTGGAGGATGGGTAAGCTGTGAGCTTTCCTGAGTTGTGGTCCTTGTTACCTGTGTGGAAATAAAGGGCACATCCTCTACAACAACCTCCTCCTCTTCTTCATGGCTTCTGGACTGGGTGGCTATTGGGAGGATAGCAGGCTGGTCATAGCGAAGTGGTTTTACTCTACTTTTTCTATGGTCAGCTGGTCCTCCTCTGGGCACCTAGGTAATCTCACTCTCTATCCTGACTTGCTGTATGAGATGCTGAGGAGACAATGTTTCCCTGACTTCAGATATTCAAATTCTGGCTAAGGTTCAACAATGATGGAGAAAAACAACCCTACAAGCACGGATGTACTTTGGTAATTAAAACACAGATAAATTCTGATGATTAAGTCAAATATTTAATGTCAGTAGTTATAACTTATGTTACTGTGTGTGTGGGTTTTGTGGAGTGGCCTACTGGGATGCAGGATTTATGTGGATGTTTAGGTAGAAAACAGTTGCACATGTGTGTCTCTAAAAGTCACAGGACAAGAACCACTGACTTGGTGTATTTTCTGACCTACAATCCATCCTGCATTGTGGGCAGTTCTGGTCACCATATCTCAAAAAGGACACTGCAGAGCTTGAAAAAGTACAGAAGGGGGCAACCAAGGTGATTAAGGGGTTGGAGCACCTTTCCTATGGGTCTGAAGAGACAGTTTAAAAGAGACAGCTAACAGTGTGGCAAGATAGAGCTTTATAAAAGTATGCACAGGGTAGAGACCATGGACAGAGAGAGCCTGTTCTCCCTCTCCCAAAATGCTGGAAATTGAGACCATCTGATGAAGTTGATGAGCAGTAGATTCAGGATGGACAAAGGGAAATCAACAGGTGATTAAAATGTACAATTCACTGACAAAACATAATCATTGTCATAAGCATAGAGAGATTTAAAAAGAGATTAGCCCTGGTGACTAAAGGAAACCTCCACATTCAGAGGCAGTAAGCTTCAGAATCCCAGTGCCAGGAGGCAAAATCAGGGGAAGGTCTCAGACCCCATGCTCTGTTCCTGGCCCTCCAAAGGAACTGGTTGTCCACTATGTTAGACAGGATGTTGGACTAGAAGGAACACTGTTCTGACAGTTCTTATGTTCTTATTCAAATCAGGGGACAGTTTGTAGCTGCATGCCAATTGCATAGCAACTACCACTTGTATGTTTTTACTACGGGTGTGGATGTGGATATACCTGAGTTGAAAATATACCCGAAAAATAGCTTATTGGTATTTTTGGGGTATATTCACTATCCCAAATATATCTGGGATTTTTTCAGAATACTGGGGGGAGGTCACAAAAAATCCTGGAAATCTTCGGGATTAACCAAGAAGTTTGGGAGTCAGCATTTGCACAGGCTCCTGGTGACTCCCCCCCACACACACACATTATTCCCTTTGTTTCTGGGTTTCCCAGTGGTTTCCATGAGCTGGCAGGCTGCTTCTGTCACTTTTAAGGGTGCTTGTCAGGTTCAAGAGGGTTTTTTTTTTTCCTTTGCAAAGCCTTGGATTTGTTTTGCTGTGATTTTCTAGTTTGACATTAGCCCTGTTGAGCTTGTAGCATTGGGTTCTACTGCACATCTGTACATTGTCATTTGTTCTGTTGGACTTGCTGGACTTGCAACACCCCCACCCCCCCGGGCTTGGATTTCTTCTGCCATCTGTGATTCTCTGGATTCACATTAATCCTATTGAGATTGTACAGCTGCAGTGGCACTAGGTTCTGCTAGACATCTGTACATTGCCTTTGGGCTTGCAAAAAACCCACATTTCCACTGCAGAAATTCTCTGGTTTGACATTACTTCTGTTGAGCTTGCACTGTCACAGTGACTCTGGGTTCTGCTGAGCTTCTGTGTATTGCTGTTGGTTCTGCTGTGCTTGCAAAAGTGCACCCCCTTCAGTTTTTACTGTAGAGATTATCTGGTTTGACATTGGTTCTCTTGGGCTAGCACTGCTACAGTAGATTTGGATTCTGCTGGGCTTCTACACATTGCTGTTGATTGAGTTTCCACTGCAAAGGTTATCTGGTTTGATTTTGGTTATGTTTGACCTGGCACATTGGCTCATGATTCTACTAGGTTTACTGGGTTCTCCAATGGTTCTGTTGGACTTGTTCATTCTCAGTGATTGCTGCTACTTGCAGTCATAGTTTTTGCCCTGGAAACAGTTTGTGGCCCCTGCCACACAGGCAGGAAACTGCAGAGGAGAAGTGTGGCTGTTTGCCCCGGGGCAAACTAACATGCAGTAAAGCGATCAGACCTACTGTGGAGGTTCTGTGGAGGTACTGTGGAGGTTCCATGGCAAGGGAGAGGTGCCGATCACAACACACGCCTGCGCGCAATGAAGAAGCGCGCGGCGCGGCGAACTGGTTTTCTTTTTTTGTGTACACTACGAATGTGCATGCTCCGTTGGGTGCGTGTGCGCATCCACGGAGACGTGGGGGGAAAAAAACCCTTTTCCGCAAGGGGACATGGGCGGGCACCGGATACCACCGGAAACGCGATCAGACGCCCGCCCTTGCCCCGCAGTTTCTGGAAACTAGTACCTCCAAGGTACTAGTTTTTTGCTGCGCTTTTTCGGCAGGAAGCCTCAGTTGTGCCACGGAAGCACTACGCTTCCCAGATGTGCTGGTGAGATCGCGACTGGAAACTCCGCTTGTCTTCCGTATCTCTTGCGTGGCTAATGTTGCGTGTGACCGCAGCCTGTGTTTGTTTGTTCCCTCCATAGTAAATAAGGGAGGATGGCTAGAGGCACCCTGTTTAGGGGTTCATAGAATTGGACCCTGTGATCTAATTTACTTGAAACTTGGGGTTCTTTAAAGGACAGGCACCGGCAGCTTTGCTGCAATTTTGATGGCCTGTAACTTTAAAAGCAACCCCTCCCCCCCCCCAGCCACCTGGAAATTTTCCCCAAAAGGAATAGTGGACCTAAAAATTTGGAAACCTGAAAAAAAACAACCAAAACCCAAATCCAAATACCATACCAGTATCTGAAATTCAGAAATATCAAGAATATCAATATTTTCTGCATCTAATATACCCCCCCCCCAATTATACACCCCTAGTTTTTACAAAATGCCAATACATGCTTGGCCAATGTAGAAGAAGGTTTTCTTTATTTACTTTCTGCATGCTCTTTTCCTGTCTGAAATAAAATATCTTAGAAATTTTCATCACTGGGGTCTAGAGTTACCAATGAATTTTGTCTAAAGCAAAATGTGAAATAATTTTGGGACCAACCAACTTAACTTATAGGGAATAAATATTTATTAACAATAGTAAATCACCTGATTTTTTTTTTGCATTGTTGTTTATAAAATTACATATTGTTCTAATATATTTGCTTCTTTGCACAGAACTGTAAAATTTATCTTTCTCACAGATGTTACTATGGAAATCATGTCCATCAATATACGAGGAATCTGAAGTTACATCTCATTTTAATGTTTACAGTTAAAAGCTCTTTGCACTGCAGAACTCACATTTACTACCTATACTAGATAATATTTTTTCAAGCAGCAGATGTATGTAGATCATTTATTTCTCCATCCTGATCTAAGGCCTTTCCATTTCTTAAGCATGGGCTCATTCGATCATAGATGGGTCAGAGGGCTCACAGCACTGGGTCACTCTGCCATGTGACCTTTGTCTTTGTCTTTAATGCCATGCTAAATGTGCCCTGACAAAGAAAATTGACTTGTTCTCCACTTTATGCCCTTTCACTGTGGCTTACAACTCCTATTTTTCACTCTCACAAAGCACTTTGCAAGACTCACCTGCACATAAAACTAGGAAGTTTCTTTCTTTTCCTTTTTTTTTTTAAACCAAGAGTCTGGAATGGAAAAATAATAAAACAGGTTTTGCAGAGATTAAAAGTGCAATCCTAAACAAAGTTTCAGCAGTCTAAATCCACCAAATGTTATAACTCTTCTTAATATTGCACTGCTAAGCTCCAGTTCGTATTTCCTTAGCTGACATTTGTTTAGTATGGGAACAAAAGTGAATTCCAAAATTGCACTAAATGGAAATTTAGAATTAGTGCTAAAGCCAAGGTTCCAAAGCAGATCTACTAATGCAACTTTGATCAGAAGGAGGCAGACATCAGTGTGCCTAGTCAGCTCACAACATGAAAAAGGCATCTGTGGGAATTTGAGATTTGGTTGCCCTGTGCAGTACTGCCTCAGAGGGGACAACTGTACTCATGTGCTCTGAACCTCTCAGTTACCAGCAGTCCCCCCTCTAAGCTGTGGAGTTTTGTGAGCAAAAATTCTACTTTGTGAGCCACTGGCATTAAAATTGTAAGCAAGCAATTTGGCTACTGCATAAATTACTTTGCTTTGGAGCCATCCTCCCTGAGCTAAGACAAAAATGTGTGAACCGGAGGCTAAAAAACTGTGAGCTATCTCACACTAACTCAGCTTAGAGGGAACACTGGTTACCAGTTAAGCACACAAGCAAAACTCCTCAGTTTGTTACTCCTTCTGGTAACGAAGGCATGTGTTTCTCTCAGGAGACATGAAGTGCTCCCATATTGGCAACCAAACAGCACAGCAGGGGAACCAGGTTTCTGGGAAAGGGTTGCTTGACCCTTCTAGATTTCCAGCCTTCTTTTCCAACCCACCCCCTTTCCATGTGAGGGATGGGAATATATGTGCAGCATGGTTACTATCCCTGAGACTCATGCTTCCACAGTCATGCTTGAATCCTCTGGCATGGGAGTCATTCTTTCTTCCCGTTGTCCTTTTGTTTCCCCCTTTTTGTTGACAATCAGGATGGTAAATTAGTAGTAAGAAGCTTGAATTTCTCCTTCTTCCAGGCCGCAAAGAAATTGGCCACAATGTAGCTGTCTCTGTTTTTGAGAACACATAATTGCTTACCGTATTACTGTGTCCCAGCTATGTGGGGATTTTCCATACTAGTGTCAGCAGCCTAGTGGAAATTTCAGTGACAATCCAGAAACATATAGCCTGATAAGTAAGCATGGATTGGCCATAGAATGGAGCTCATGGCAAACAGAATTGTTTTTAAAAAACAAACAAACAAACCACCACTCCACTACAGATGAGATATGTTTGGGTGTTGATTTGCATGGAAGTGGAGATACTACTTTGTTTTAATATGTGTGTGTGTGCAGAACCACTTTCTATCCAGTTTGGTGTAGTGGTTAAGAGCAGTGGACTCTAATCTGGGAGAACGGGATTTGAATCCCCACTCCTCCACATGAAGCTAGCTGGGTGACCTTGGATCAGTCACAGTTCTCTCAGAGATCTCTCAGCCCCACCTACTTCACAGAGCGTCTGTTGTGGGGAGAGGAAGGCGATCGTAAGCCACTCCAAGACTCCTTCGGGTAGTGAAGGGCGGGGTATAAAAACCAACTCTTCTCCTACTCTTACTCCTTCTCCTTAGGTTCTCCAATCCGATGCAAGCAAAGATGGTACCTCACAATCACCATGCCCAACCCTTTTCCACATTCTTTGGCACTTCATTGGTGGTTGCCATGGGTAAAAGATAGACACTTTTAAAGCAATTGGTTTGCTTATTTTCAAACTGAGTGGTTTTTTTGCTCAGGGAGCTACCTTTCTACCAACATGTATGGCGCTCCCATGAACCTAGGTGACAAATATTGTGATCAGTTCTTACAATTGTAATAGATGCTGTGCAGGTGCCAAAAGCAGTCAGTGTATTTACTGTAGGTCACTTAAATGGTACATCCTTCTGTATATGTGCAAAGACAGGGAAATGGACCATCTTTTCTTTAAAAGAATGCCATTTTAATAACCACACCGTGACCCTTGGGAGTGAAGCTCCTATGCAAACACAAAGCTGTGGAATTTGAATTGGGTAGTGAACAGTGACATTTGGATAGAGATGCCAGGCCACCAGCCAGCATCCCCAGGAGCTTATGAGGTAGGTCCAGAGGCAGAAACAACATTGCACAATGTGTGATGTAATGTCCAGTCCAAAATCTGGATGGGGCATAAGTATTTTGGGCAGCCCTCTGGCTGTCACTGAAGTTTTGGGGGATGGGCAGAGTGTCATCCAATGTGCTTACATCACATCCAGTTTTTTTGGCTGGATGTGACACTACACAGCACAGGAATTTGTTTCCACCTCCAGACATTTCTTTCAGTGGTCCAGGGAACAAGGGTGGGAAGGCGGGCTCGTCAGTTGGAGCTCTCCCACTAGAAGTAGGCACCTGACAGCTGTACATTCAGATGAGCTGAACTGAGGCTTGACTAGTGTGTAGTCTGCAGCAGTTGAACCAGGTGAGTTTAAATAGCCGTGGTGTTTGCTGCAAAGTTTTCAGCATCTCTAATAAAGGTTAAAGGTTAATAAAGATTAAACTATGCTGAGAGCATCATGTGCCTACCAACACCATTGATTATCCTGTTGGGCTATCCTTTGTCAGATGAATGGAGAAAAAATAGTGATGCATCCTCCATAACACCTATTTGGACTCTCTGGGAAGCAAAGAAATCAGGGGGGGGGGGAAATAGAAGAAGAAAAAAATAGTGATGAATCCTCCATAGCACCTATGTGGACTCTCTGGGAAGCAAATAAATCGGGGGGGAGGGAGGGAAGAAAGTTAGCTAATGGGCAGCAGAATTTTGACAAATAAAACCATATCAAAAATCAAAGGTTGCAAGAATTAAGGGACTCACAGTTTCTTTCTTACTGTAGGGGCTGTGCAAATACTTCACATGCATGCATATTCAGAAACAAGTTCTATTAAGATGATGAGAGTTGGGAGACTTCCGGTTTCGGTGCGTTGATGGGAGGCATGCTTCTCAGAAGCTCCGGAGAGAGCAACCCATGACCCAGCGGCAGGGAGGGGGTCTGGCTGGTTCTGGACTCCCCCCGGAGCCCTTGAAGGGGGCTCTCAGCCTGGGGCACTGGGGGTGCCTCTCCAAAGACCAAGGCCAAAGGATGGAGGCTCCCCCCTGCCCTTATAGGTCCTCGCCGCTGCAGTACCATTCTGGGCATAAGACAGGCATACCGGACCAGCGAACAACTGACCCAGTGAAAATAAAAAGACTTTCTCTTACCTGATGAGGCAGATCGTGAGTAAGATGCCAGCCCAGGTGCCCCCAAGAAAAAGCAGAGGGGGGGAAGCTACCCACCCCTTGAAAACGGCAAAGATTTAAAAGCATTAGAGGGGGCAGAAAGTGGTGGCGTTTGAGCGGACAGCTGTTTTTAATCAGTACAATGCCAGACTGTTAAGGCGTTAGAGCAAATAAACTTCTAAAGACTTAAGCAAACTTTTACAAAACATAAACAATGTCTTATCGGGCTGAAAAGATGGTGGCGAAAGCAAAGCTTCAACAAGGAACTGCCAGCTCAACACGTCCGGTTTCTAAACTGGAAGTGAATTTTGACTTTGCAGGCATGCTGGTGGCTCAGATGACTAACATCAGAAAGACCTTGGAGTCTTTACAAAAACAGCTAAAAGATTCCAATAAAAGAACAGAAGAAGTTGAAAACAAGACTAAAGCAATTGATCAAAGACTGTAAGCTGTGGAAAAAGAAAGATCTTCAGATAAAACTCAACTTTTGCAGCTACAAATGGAAAAAACTTCATACGTGTTGAGATTTCAAGGTGTACCAGAAGAAAAATCTGAGAATCTGAAAGAAATCCTTAGTAAAGCGCTTGCACCAGTGACAGGCATTAAGGCGGAAGTATTACAAAGTGAAATGGATATGATCTATTGGACATATTCAGAATTTATTAAGAAAAAAATCTGCCTGGTGAAATATTCATCAGATTCTCCAAGAGATCAATAAGAGATGCAATATTGAAAGCAATATCTGGGACTACACTGAAAATCAAAGAAGAAGATATCAGAATACTAAAAGACATTCCATTTGAGATAAGTAAGAAGAGAAAACAATACAAAAATTTAACCACCTATTTATGGGAAAATTCCACTACCTACTGATGGATACTACCTGAAGGCTTGATGTTCAACTACAAAGGCAAAAAAGAAAAGAATGACTCTTTTACCAAAGCAAAGCAGTTTTTGGAAAGACATCAGGAATCCAAAAAGGATACAAAGAACACAGAGGAGGAAGAAGAAAGAGAACTGGATATTTCACATGGCTTGGAAAGCCACAAATCATCTGCAGATGGCAGCTCAGAAGTAGAATCTGAATCAGAATTGGGAGAGCCAGCACCCAAACCACCCCGAGATGACAAACCAAGAAGACAGGAGGGAAAGGCAGAGAATAGCTTAAACTTTAGAAGAAATGTTTATATTACATTACATAATCTTGCATTGTTAATAACTTTATTTTTTTGCATATCGAAATAACAGAACAGAATTTTTATTCTTAACATGAATTAGAGAAAAGCTTTGACTTAAGATATCAATTATCATATATGGTCATTGTATAGCTTTAATTTTAGTTAGTGTGTAGGTTGTAGGATTTATGTAGAAAATAAAAATAAAAAGTATATCTGAATATATAAAAGATGATGAGAGTTAACTCCCAACTAAGTCTGTATAGGGTTGCATCATACAGCTGCATTTCTTTCACTCTCCCCCCCCCCAATCTTCTGGCTATCCCTTTAGGATAATAACATGATGAAAGAGATTCCTGTGATAGACAGACAGTGTCATGAAACAGCTGGTCTACGGGCTTACTGAATATTTGTTTCTGCTTGGCTTGGGGGTGCAGATTGTTCTATATAAACACAGAGTAAGTACACCCTGGCATGAAAACTTCCAGCTTCATAAATCATTTGTTTGAGCAGATGTTGTTATTCTTTTGCTGTCATTGTTTTGGGATATTTTGTTGATGGATTAGCACCTGGCAAATTCTCCATGCATCTCCTTTCAAGGCAATTTCCTATTTGCTAGCTGGCGAAGACATGCAGAGAGAAAAACAACAGTGGTGATTAGCATGATTTTCTGTCGCTATGACGATAGGTAATAGTGTCACATGGGCCCAGTGGCTTGACTGATATAGGCTGTACCCATCTTTCTGTCTTTGTCAATGCAATCCTACACCCTTCTAAACCCACATTACTTCAATGGGCTAAGGACAGTGTAACTCTGTTTAGGGTTACACTGTTATTATCTCACCTAGCTAATATCTCCCAGAAGGTGGGAGGAGTCAAGGAGGAAAGAGTATCTGAGCAAGATAGCTGGGGTAACAGCCAGTGGAATTCAGTTACCGTTTCAGCCAAGTTCTTCCCCTCCTTTCTTCCTGGCTGCTTATCACATGGTGAGCATAGGCTTGTTGCTTATTTTCATGACAAATTCTGGCTTGATTTGGAAATTCAGGTTTATTTTATGGTTGCAAAACTCTGACTATCCTTTCCCCCAGTAATACTAATGAAATTCAGTGCATATGTTGCTATTAAAACTGACCCCAGGTTTGACATCAATTGTACATAATATGTGCATGGCATATAAATGGTGCGAAGGGAGATAAAATGGCACAAAAGTAGCAAACAAATAATGGACATTGTGTATAGAATATAAATCAAATGAAAATGGTCAAACTGTGCATAAAAATGGAATGGAATGGGAAAAATCATAGCTGCATAGCCTTTTGTGAGTGTAAAAGGTAGCCAGACTATTAGAATAATGAGATACATACAGTATAAATCCTAAGCAGAGTTACACCCATCTAAACTGATTTAAGTGAATGGAATTAGAAGGGTGTAACTCTGTTTAGAACTGCATTATTAGAGCTATGCAGAGGTACTCGAGCACAGTGTTTCCTCTAAGCTGTGCTAGGGAGTGCTGGTGCACAATGTTCTAGTTGGCAGCTCAAGTAACTTAGCTGGCAGCTCAGCCTACAAGTGAACTGAGAATATTTCCCCCTCCATTGGAAATAATGGTGGATGGGGGCACCTGGGGCTCATAGAACTGGACCCCTTGTCCAATCTTTTTTTTCAAAATTGGTCTGTTTGTTTGTTTTAGGAGAGGCACCAGCAATTACTTCAAAAAACTTCTACCTCAAAAAACAGCCCCCTCCAGAGCCCCAGATACCCCTGGATCAATTCTCCATTATAGCCTATGAGGCCCATTGACTATAATTGTCCCCATAGGCTATAACGGAGCTGGAAAGATTTGATTTTTTTGTGTGCACCTCTATTATGCTTTTCAGTATGATTTGTAAGCTGCCTTGAGTCACAGGAAAAGTGGGATATAAATATTTGAATAAATAAGTAGTCTGGGCAGATTGAGAAGATTTAAGCAACTTCCTGTTCGTTAGGTTAGGCAGGGTTCTGACAGTGATTGTTCCTCCTCTGTTATACTTGACCTATAATGCTGGTTGTCATATTTCACTTTAAAAAAAAAGGAGACTGCAAGAGCCACACCTCCAAGTGCTGGTATGTTTTCTAAGGCTCAGCCCAGGATGACAGTTCAAGGCCAGGTCTACCAATATAGTGGACTGGAGCAGGTAGACCTGTTCTTCAGAGGCCAGGTTTACCAATATAATGGAAAGGGGTGGGTAGAGCTGTTCTCCGGAGGACAGGTCTACCAATATAGTGGAAAGAAGTGGGTAGACCTTTTCTATGGAGGCCAGGTCTACCAATATAGTGGAAAGGGGTCAGTAGACCTGTTCACTGGAGTAGAAAGTGGTCGGTGAAATCTGACTTGATTCTCTTTTCTCTTATAATGTTTAAATTAAAATAGAGTTTAAATATAATTTAAAGCAATTTATTCTGAGATTTTTACAAAGTTATGGAAATAATCTTCTAAAAAACTAATTTACATGATAGTCAAATGTAGACTCACTCACAACTTTAAGGCTACTAGCTATTTTCACTCACAAGGTAGAATTTCTGTTCACAACACTGTGGAGCTTAGAGGGAATATTGCAAGCCCGGGGTTTTCAATGCCCTTTAGATTACAGTAACAATTCTGTATAGGACTGCACTGTAAACTATGAACACATTGGTGATTCAACCTTGCACTGTTATTTCTACCTGTACTTAAGGTCAACATTATCTCCTGCATCACCCAACGGATGGAATCTCAAGGTAAAGCCTTCTTTGCCATTTCAGTTCCATTGGTGCAGTGGTTAGAGTACCAGATGAGGATCTGGGAGACCCAGCTTGGGATCTTCATTCTGCCATGGAAGTTCACTGGGTGCCCTTGGGGCAGTTAATCTCTCTCAGCGCAGCCTATCTCACAGGCTTCTTGTTATGAGGATAAAATGGAGGAGATGAGATGACATTATAAGCTGCTTTGACTAACCCTCACCCCATTGGGGAGAATAGCAGGGTATAAACAGCTAAATAAAATATGTGGTGAGAGTTTGCACATTTGAATCACCCCTCACAGGAGAAACATCCCAAATATAGAAAGCAGCATGTCAAATAGAATACTATGCTGACTTCTTCTGTTCTTTTCCTGCATCGTGGTTTTACAGTCCAGGAAGAGCTTTACCAGTGGATTCTGTTGATTGTGAAAACTGATCCTATATTTGCGCTTGGATGCAGGGGATGAGTGCTTTTTTTCTTTTCTTTTTTAAGACTTGCTGTCAGTAACAAAGAGGGAGAGAAAAATCTAAGGTCAGCCACAGTTGAAATTTGGAATTGAGTATGAAGTTTGAATTCCTGAGGCCTGCAGCTGCTTGCCACAGCTGCATAACGAACCATTGTTTGTTCCAAATACTCTAGCAAACACATCAAGGTTTGCCATGTCAGACACAAACACACATCCACTCCGTTCCAAGCGATTCTGAAATAAATTGTGACTGCCAGTGTTTGCCAGGCATCTCAGTGCTTAAAGACAAAAGCGCTGTGTTAACAAAACCTAAAGAAAGCACAGTTCTAGCAGGCTTATGATTAGTAAATATTAAGATGTATTTATTTATGTGAATTGATATTTTGAGAATAAAATTATTATGCAAAAGGCCTGATTGGATAACATGTCTGGCTTCAGTTTAGTTCCAGAGTGTGTTTTGCGTCCCATATTTGCCTGAACATAAAATTAGAAGGTGCCAGGTGTCACAAGTGGAAGACGTCTTGTATCACAACAGCAGCTTATCTGTTGCTGTTTTTAAAGGGGTAAACAAAGGGAGCAACTGCCTTGGGCCTCACATGGTGAGGCCCAGCAACATTGACATAATTTTCAAAATATCGAGGTGTGAAATGAGCAGATACATTCCTTTCCAAGGCAAAAACGAAAAGAAAAAAAATCTTGTTGAGTGTTAAAAACTCAGAGTTGGCTCCAAAAATATTATCAGCAGAGCTCCACTAATGGATCAGAAATTTTCAAACCACACACCTCTCTCTGTAGCTCAAACAACTTCCATAAATATTCCTCTGGGGGGACAGGGGACTCCCAGAAACAGTGTGGGGATGAAGTGGGGTTCTGAGGAAGGGGCAATAGGGAAAAATCTCCCAAGACTTTCAACTGGTTGAATAGCCTTACACCTACTAGTAATATACTTCCTACCATATTTCTTTAAAAAAGCCATCAATAAGAAATTTTGGTAGAGTGAGAGGGATGGTGGACATGAGGGGATAGGGCAGGAATGTCATGGAATCACCCTGTCTCCTGTCTCCCTTACCAGTGTAAATGCCTCTGCATTAGCAGCAGCAATGAGTCTACAATGAAGAGAAGAAGAGGAGATTGGATTTATACCCTACCCTTCACCCAGAGTCTCAGAACAGTTTACAATCTCTTTTCCCTTCCCCTCCCACAACAGACACCCTGTGAGGTAGGTGGAGCTGAGATAACTCTTTCAAGGGCTGCTCCCAAGAGAACAGCTCTGAGAGAACTTGTGAGTGACCCAAGGTCACACCAGCAGCTGCATATGAAGGATTGGGGAATCAAAGCCAGTTCTCCCAGATTAAAGTCCATGCTCTTAACCACTACACCAGACTGGCTAGAAAACATCTCTGTGATGATATATCCAAAGTTCTCAGCACCCCTGGAAGACGAAATTTATAGATGGCACAAAGAAGAATTATGAACAGTGTGATAAAGGAGCATGAAATGCAAAATGCACTGTTTGTGACTTAAACCTAGTGGCTTGTCACAATAGCTGTCATTTCCTTTATTATGATCCAAGATCAGCCAACACCAACATAGGGGGAAAAAACAAGTAGAACTACTGCAATTATGCAATCAGTACATATAATAATATCTCAGTGAATACAAAATTACAAATTACACACTAATAACATTATGTTTTACAGATGAATAAGTGAGATGAGATGGACAAAATTCCCCAGGGTAGATGTTTCGTTTCATTCGTGACGACTTCTTCACACATCAAACCTCATACGGACGTGCCTTCATATGGTCACAAAACTTTCCAAATGGATATTTTTGATCAGCCCGCAATTGACACTATGGTTTGACAATATAATGTGAACGAACATCAGAAACACTTAGGAGTTAAGAAATATCAATTTGGAAAGTTTTGTGACCGTATGAAGGAACGTCCGTATGAGGTTTGATGTGTAAAGAAGTAGTCACGAACGAAACGAAACATCTACTCCGGGGAATTTCAAAGGGGTAGCCATGTTAGTCTGTTGTATAATAATAATAAAAAAAAGAATTAGCACTTTAGACAAAGTTATTCCCACATAAGTTTTTGTGAGTCAGACCTCACTGCTTCAGAAGCATGAAAACATAGGGTCCAATTTACAAAACCTTATGCTGGAATAAACTTTGTTCATCTTTAATGTCACGTGTCTTTTCCTTAGAAACATTTAGAACTCAGCTTTCCTTTGATCCTATTTTTTCCCTTTTACATTTTATTAAACAAAGTTCCAAAGCCTTTACAAGATTTACAGCACCAGTCTAATACGGGTGTGTACTAGCATCAAAATCTGCATTTGAAATGAAGACCTTGTGGTTTTGGAATTTTGAATATCTGGGATTCCACTGAAATCTATAGAAATTGCCATTTTCTGCTAAAAAAACCCCACAAAAAAGCAAACCACTTTTTAAAAGGTTCCCCTCAGCCCTCTGACCCTCTTGCAGTGCCTAAACCAGCCCCAAAGATTAGACAGCAGTACCGCGCAGCATGAGGAGATGACTGCAATCTGGGCATGAGCCCTGAGCAGTGAAAATGCTCCCGGGGCAGCATTGGGCAAGGTACAGTAGAACAGGACAGCTGGAGCTGGAGAGGGGGGAAATAGCTTGGGTGGCACTTGCTGACAGACGGAAGAGTAGGACAGACAGACATTGGTGGACAGGTGAGAATTACCCCAACAGCACTGGGCACTGCACGACTGACCAGTCGAGTGAGTGAGTACAGTCCTGGAGTAGCAGTTGGAAGAAGAGATGGGGAAGTAGGTGAAAGCAGCGGACTGAAGCATGGCATGCCATGTACTGTGGACTGTATTGTGTCAGTCTCTGTTACTCTCAGGGCACTGCAAGGAAGCCCAGCAATGGCAGGGTGACCTTAAGGAAAACCAGCTTTTTTCACAGATCCAGGTTCTGGGCATGAGTGGTGTGGACAGACAATGTCCCCTGCCCAAGAAAACACCCACTTACTGGGCATACTGATTGGTGTGCAAGACATCACTTCCACTACCACTTTGGCCAGCCCCCCCTCCCAAACAGGCCCCTTCTCAGAGCAATAAGCCAAAGGGTCAGTCCCTTTCAGTTTGCAGGATGTCTGTGTGTATGGCTCTGCCTATGCCACATCCTTCTTCTGGCATTACCATGGTAACACGAGTCAGGGGATACTGAGATCTTTGTCCCCACCATCCCTGGTGTCAGGTTGTCTGGGGAATGTTTTCAGTTTCCTTTCTCAAGCATCCAGGCCAGGTTGTCTTAAGAACCGGTTTCACTTTTGTCCTTTTGCAAGCAGCCTAAACTGTTTTCTACTGTAGTCAATTGGGACTTCAAATATTAGGAATTATCCCAAATATCCAGAACGATAAGATTTGGATTTGTAACTGTTTTGAATATAGCTTTATTCAGGGACTTCGAATATTTCCAGATCCAAATTGCACATCCCAACATCCCTATATTCTAAGCAGCATAACACCCTTCTAAGTCCATTAAAGTGTAAGTAGGGTGTAACTGTGTTTAGGATGGCACTGTAAATCAAGTTTGCATTTAATATGAAATTGTGGTTAAGATCCACATTATACTGCTTAGAGAAATGCTTTTGAATAGGGAATGTGATGCTCAGTTAAGCCAACTGCAAATAATAATAATACACATACCATGAGCAACAATGATTCACATCCACAACCGAAAACCATGTCTGTTCTTTCTTCTTGACAAGAGTCCTAAACATGAAATGTGAAAAAGGCAAAAATATCTATGGAAATAGACAGCTTACGTATATTCTTAACCTCTTGGATCTTCTACTTTCTCTTTATATAAAAATAAAAGCTTACATTAAGCATTTTTAGTTCTCTCTCTCTCTCTCTCTCTATCTCTCTCTCTCTCTCTCTCTCTCTCACACACACACACACACACACACACACACACACACACACACAAACCTTAAGTCCTTAGTTCAAAATGGTGTAATTTTACAATGTACAAAAATGAGAAGTGATGATTAAAATGTCCATGTTTTCTATAAATATCTGTTTCAAGAACACTCTACCTGGGATCTGTTTTTAAGCTTTAATGGCTATAATTTTAAACGCATGGGCCATTTATGGAATGTACTTTCTGTATTCGATCTGCAGGCACAATCAGACACACCAAGATGCTGTCCTTGCCAACAGTAATTTCCATCAATCGCAATTTTAAAATTAGAGTCTGGCTTTTAAAAAAGAGACAGAATGGGGGGGGGGGGTGCTCTGGCTGGTTGTAGCAAAACACAGGCTTCTCCTAAGTTTAATCATTGAATGTAAGGGTATGTTGGTTTCAAAAACTACAGCAAGAGCTATATCTCAACAACAAGATCATTTTTCAAAAGTTTTAAAGAAAGGATCTAATTTAAATCTCTTTGCAGGGCTTTAAAATGAACACTCAAGTATTTGACAACACAGCACAGATATCTTTACACGACAGACTTAGAAGTGATGGCAGCAATCGATCAGATTGGGCTATCTTTTATGGTGGAAATTTGAGTTTAAATTTTGAGGGCTAAATTTCAGAACTACATTCAAGAATGGGGGTGGACGAGGATAAGAATGGGCTATGAACAGTTTTAAAAGGGAACAGTTTTCATTCAATGCATGCTGACTTTGCTGTAACTGAAGAGGTAGGAATCCAAGAATTCAAAGAATCTGCAGCAGGTTAAGAAGCTTACTGGCTCCAGGAATCCCCTTCCCATGTTGAATTATTAGATAGGGTGTCCAGCCACCAACATACATATTGCATGATATATGACATAGGATGTCCATACAGAGAGTATCTTCTGCCTGATATTAAAATCAATCCTATATGAATATGTGCATACATGCAGACCTCCCATACCCCTCAGCATATCACTTACACAGTAGAAGTCAGACATGGACATTCATTCCTTTGCACTGAGGAGAGAAACATAGGACCAAGTAAAGTTATGACCTACCTCTGTGATTGCAATAGTTTCCCAACTTTACTGAGTTAATTCCAAGATTTTAATAAACCAGATTTTTGCAGTTTGACCAATGTGTGGTAATACCGAAGGACACCATATATTGAACCTGTATATGTAGCCTATCTTCATTGATTGTCCATGATTTGATAATGTTGTGAGAAAAATAAAATAGTGTGTTCAGAAAATTTAAAACCCATTTATACAGTTAATTTTATAAAGAAATCATAGTGTTCTTTCTCTCCTCTATTTCTGTAACTTTCCAAACAGCTAGCAGTACATGACTCCCAACATGATTTTTGCTAGGCCTTTGTCTCAAGAGATATCTTTCCTCCGTCTTACACAGGAACCAACATTTGCATTTCATTGTTCATGAACCTAAAGAATTTGGAAACATTTAGACCTAAAGAGATTGGTATGCACCTGCCATTAAGTCAAGGAAGCCAGAATATTTGCAAGACTAAAGGCTTGCCTACATGCAGAAACTCACTACACACCTCCAGCCATCAGACAGTGCCTGAATGTCTGCCCTGAGTCAAGCAAACAAAGAACATCCTGAAATTGTAACATTCTTATCTTTGTCATTTAGAGATTTGAATGCTATCTTGCATTGTTTTGCAAAGGAGCATCAGGATGCCCCATTGCCTCTGGAATGTGTGAACATCTCTTAGGCCCTGATGGCCCACAATTAACAGGGCAGTTAAATTTCTATGGCTCTATTGAAATGTATGGAACCAATATGGTGTAAAAGGAGAGCAGAGGCTTCATTTCAGGACTGACTCTCAGAAATCCAGAGAGGCTTTGCCTTTCGTGATCTCTCGGGGCCAGTCCAGAAGCTTCTGCTGCATGGGGAAAATCTTTGTTCTATATATATTCACTGACTGTCTTTTTTTTAGGAAGTAAGTATTCTGTTTTGTATTTCTTGTTTGTCTTTAGCAATAAACTATGTTATTGTTCAGACAACCTTGTGTTGCATTCCAGCATTCTACCTGCCTTGGTAAGGGGCACTCACAGAGACCATCACGAACCTAAAGGGGGTGGGAACAGGTGCAGGTAACACTTTATACAGGGTTAGTTTACACTGTCCAGTGCTACAGTTAAAATTCTTACAACAGATAACTGTACTCAGGCTCAGTTTTTACATCTTCCACTAAAAAGATCTCTGGTATCCTGAGACCGGGGAAGACCTCTGCCCTAAGACCCGAGAGAGCTATTTCATGAAAAATAAGCAATATTGACTTAACATAGATCAATGGGTTAATTCCATATGTGTAAAAAAAAAGAGTAAAGGTTCCCTTGCTCGAAAGCCAGTCAAATCCAACTCTAGGGTTGCGGTGCTCATCTCCGTTTCAAAGCCGAAGAGCCAGCACTGTCCGAAGACATTTCCGTGGTCATGTGGCTGGCATGACTAAGCCACCAAGGCACACGGAATGCTGTTACCTTCCCACTGAAGTGGTACCTATGTATCTACTTGCAATTTCTTGCTTTCAAACTACTAGGTTGGCAGGAGCTGGAACTAGAGACGGGAGCTCACTCCGTCATGCGGCACTCGGGTCTCAAACTGCTGAACTACCGACCTTCCACAGCCTGCAGTTCAGCGTCTTAACCACTTGAGCAACCACAGCTCTTCCATATGTGTAGATTACCATTATTTTTGGCTGTATTGTAAGCCGTGTCTTCAAACAAAAATTATCTATAGCTTGGCATACAGACACCACATCCTGTGTTAAATAACAAGTCACCCTTGCTCACTTTTCCTGAAGGAAATGTTATTACAACCCATTCTAAGAAGGACAGGTTAACAAGACTATCCTGTTTTTCTTAAGTCTTGAAATGTCTGTGCTCTTGTAGGTGGGTGTTCAAATCTTCTCATTGTGAGTTGTAGGAACACAATGCACAACAAGCAAAAGGAAATGAAAAAGGGCATCCCCATAATCCCTAACTCTAACAAAGGAACTTTCAATTCTTATACATTTGTATTGCCATGAAATTCTCATTCAAGCTGGGAAGTTCTTGCTTGGGTCAAGAGATTCAATAAGATTTGTGAATTTCTTAGAAGGGTTGTTCTGCACACCATAGTCGGGGACTCAGTGAAAACATTCATGCAAGTTACCAGTCTTTTCTGAAGGTGGCATCTGCCTCTCACCAGCACCAGATAGCCACACAATGGACTAAGCTGGTAAACCCCAGATATGGTAGTAATAAAAAGTGCTGTCTAGTCACAGCTGACTTATGGTGATCCTGTAAGGTTTTCAAGGCAAGAAATATTTAGAGGTGGTTTGACATTGCCTGCCTTCATATCACCACTCTGGTATTACTTGGTGGTCCACCCAGATAGCAAACCTGCTTAGCATCTGAGATTTGATGAAATCTGGCTAGCCTGAGCTATTCCACTCAGGTCAGACATGAGTTGCCAGAAATTTCCCCTACAGGGAACTTTGGAGAGAATAATACACATAGGCTGGATCCAGCCAACTTATCTGCTCAATCCCAATTCTCCTCCTTGCTACAGCCCCTGTTCCACATGGCTTTTGTCCATGCAAGTCACATGATGCCCAGCATACTCTTTTTAGACTATCAAAGGGGACCCCACTGCCTTTTTTCACCAAACAGAATAGGTGGCTGGATTCAAACTAACAAAAAATTTAAGGTTGGGGGAGAGTTTTGATAAGACTCCTACCAAAACTATACCACCAGGAGGGAAAGTTTTAGATGACTTTTAAACAACGCATATGGACTACAGGTCAAGAGAAAATAAGAACTTTAGTTTAAGATATATGGAACCTTCACGGAAACATTTCACCAAAGTTCTTATTTTCTCTTGACTTGTTGTCCATGTGTCCTTTTAAAAAAATCATCTTAAACTTTGCTTACTGGTGGTATATTTTTGGCCTTAAAATTTACATAAAGGGTCATTTGCTGAGATCAGCTATTTCTAGCTCAGTGTCAGTCCAGGTGATAGCTGAGACAGCACTGGGGCTGAGAGATTCTTCTTGACATCCTGAGCTATTTTAATTGGGCAAGGTCACAGACTGTTCAACCTCTCCTCTCCTTTGCCTCTGGAAATGTATCCAGCAATAGCAATGACTCGTATACCTTCTCCCTCCATTTGTCTAGCTGGAATATCCCACTGTTCATTCGGTATAATAATCACTCATGTTAATTTAGTACCAGAGAATGCTAAATATGTACATACTCATCTTGACAGGAGGGCCCAAGAACTTATGAGCTCTTGCAGTATTTCAAGCCTGTTAGTCATAGTTTATGAGACCTAACATGACCCAGCCTCACAAAAATCTCAACTCACTTGCCTTAAAATAACATCCAAGAGGTCTTCTTCAGCACACTTGAATGCTCAACTGAATTCTTCATTCAAACACCACTCTGAGATCTGATAGACAGTACGTCCTGCACTCCAGACACCTTGATTTCATAGATCTGTATATATTTAATACATTTGTGCTCTGCTCTCATGAGCTGCTGGCATTGAAATAATTTTGTTGGACTGGATCAAGAGTTATCTTGTTCACTGTTCTATTTTTAATTGCAACTAGCCAGATGCTATTTGAAGCTCAAAGAAAAGCTTAAAAGTCTACTTCCTCCACTGTTTACCCAGAGCTTTTAGTACTCATTTAGTATTGCCTCTAAAAAACAGGTATGTTGCAGATTACATTTAGCTGTCATGGCTAACAACCACTCATAGACTCATTGCCCCATGAATTTGTCTAATAATTGTTAAGAAGGCCATCTAAATCTATAGTCTTCACAGCATATGAAAGTAGTGAATTTCATAAGCATTTAACCTGCATCAGCCCTGAATCTGCCACCTGCTTCATAATAGTGGATTGCAGCTTAACTTGGTATGTCATAACTTCAAGCGCACTTTGTGTAACTTTTACAGAAAATCTAATCCTGGGCTCCTTCCAATTCCTCTTAACAAAACTTTGAAGGATTGGCACTCATCAAGATTTCCTTTCTGTAACCACCTAAGTAGTATAGAGTTGTAAGCTAAACCAATGATAAGCTTTTTTGTTCCTACAGGCAACAAAAATGTGGGTTGAATGGCTCAGCCCAATTGGTCTTAGTCACTGTTAGCCTTCATCAAAGTCAACTTAACTATGCACTCCATAAGGAATATTGAAAAAGTCTCTAGAAGAGTCTAGATGCTTCAAAAAGACATGCTTTTCCTCCGCCATAACTCCATTCCAGAAAACCTTATTTCTTTCTTTTAAATCACTATTCAGCACCCACCTCTTCACAAAGCCTCCACAAAAGGTTTTAACCCCTTAGTTCTTATCCCTAATTGAACTAAGCACATGTAACTGCATTTATGCATGCTGTCAACATTGTGCCTCTCCCATTCCTCCTCCTCCTTCCCTCCATCTCTGTTCTCCCAAGTGCTGAAATATGGACTGTAAGAAATTTATGGGAAGGAACTTGTCATTTTAGCTTATGTTACCCTGTACTTATGATATAAATAATGACTTACTTTTTTTCATGTGTTCTCAACTGTGACCTGGTGCAGAAATGTGCATAAACTGAACATAAAGGCTCACTTGGATAGTCAGCAGTTCAAGTTCCAAGAGCTTTCATTCAGGTTTTAGGATTGAGCCTCAAATTTAGTTTAGTTTAGTTAATGGGAAGAGTCGGACTCGACTGTGCGACTGAACAACAACAACAAAAAGTTAATGGAACTCTGAGATTCAAGTACAAATCAACTATAATCATTTTTTGTGACATGCCAGCACTCCAATTACAACCTGCTGCTGATCAGAGTGAACAGTACTTAGAGAGGATACTATTTAGCATTTATATCATGATTTAGACTAGATTTCCTTACAAACCTATGAGCAAGGAAAGGTGTGGTACAAGTTTAATCTCAGACATGAGTCCATAACATAAACAACATATAAAAGAATATCATTATTTCTTGAAGCTACCAAGCACAACTAATATATCTCCTTGATTGTAGGTTGAAGTAACATCAAGGATTTAAGAAGCATATAATCAAATAGAATTAATAAGTTTGCCATTATATAAAGTATCACATAATGAAAACATTGTCATACAGAATAACACTTTCACTAAGCATGAATTTGTTAAATTTATTTAACATTTCTCTTGTAAATATAATTCTCACTTTTCAAGAAGCATTTCCAAAGCAAATTATGAAACATGATAAGATAAAACAACAAAATCATTCATTAACATTTCTCTTGTAAATATAATTCTCACTTTTCAAGAAGCATTTCCAAAGCAAATTATGAAACATGATAAGATAAAACAACAAAATCAATCATATATATAAGAATGAAACCTAAAGACAGCAAACCTCAGTCAACAAGCCGCACATATCCAAAATGAAAGGTTTGAATAAAAATATCATTAAGATAACTTCAGAGGGTAGCCATGTCAGTCTCCACTAGAAGAGTCCAGTAGCACCTTAGAGACCAACAAGATTTCAAGATATAAAGTTTCAAGTCAAAACTCCATGATGGGACTCAAAGCCCCTATGAACCTCAGCAGCTGGCTTGTTCTAAACTAGGGCCCACATTGGGAAATGCTTCCTTAGAAATGCCACCAGCCTGGTGTTAATGGAAACCATCAACTAACTATACCCTGAAGATCTCAGAAAGGTATGACAGAAGGTGCTCCCTCAGCATTTGGGTAGTGTAGGATGCCTCCAGGGGTCATTTCGTAGAAAAAGAGGTGCTGGAGCTCATTAGCATAACTCATTAACATAATTTATTTGCATATGCCACACCCCCTGACATCACCGGAAGTGTGTCAGAAGGCAACACCCGCTGCTCAGGCTCCACTGGACTGTTTTGGATTGCTAGCTATTGGGGGGGAGGAACGTGCAGATCTGCCCTCACAGAGGAGGGAGAGCTTGTGCCTGAAGGGGGGGGGGAACTACCACTACTCTGCAACTTACCTGGCTACTTCTTGCTCCTCGTAGCCTGACTGAGGGCTGCTAGGAGCAGGGGGTGGGGCATGTTGCATGTGCCCGCCCCCTGGGCTTCTTGCTGCTGGAGCTCCGCTCCTGTGCGCTCCCGCAGGAAATGACCCCTGAATGCTTCTTACATGAATTTCTGTTCATACCTAGAAGAATTTGTATTGAAATGCTCACTGTCTGTATGATGTACCATCTCTAACAGTTAAGGCCTTGCTGGATGATGCCAATGGGCCATGTAATCCAATATCCCATCTCCCTCCAGTGGCCAACAAAATGCTCAGAAGTTAGAACTTTTTGTTGCACATACTGAAACATGTGTCCTTGGGTTTAGCAAGAGGAAGGACTTTTTTCCTGGGCACCTGAGAAAGAACAGAATCCTTCTCATTTCTGGCACTATTAGACAATTTTCCATGCTAACTTTTTACCATCAAAGGATCTGCAAGCATGTTCACATAAAAACATAATTTAAAAATCCAGTTATTTAAAAAGACAGTTAAAAGCCAAACAGACGTGAAACAGAAAGCAACAGGGAACAGACACATGGCAGCAGCAAAAATAAAATATCATCAAACCAACAGAACTGCTGCACAAAGGCCCTACAGAATATGGATGTCTTAAGCAATTTCTGAGTGGCCAAGTGAGATTTATCTTGCTTGGAAGCACCATACACTTGCTGGCGAGGTCCCATCTTGAATTTGGATGTGCCAGCCTCCTGCCTGGCTTGCTTCTTGCTACTTTCTCCATGAGCACAAGCTGTTTGGGGATGATAGCTGGGGGAAACAAGCAGGGAAGAGAACACGTGGGGACCAATGGCTCATTCTCTTCCATGGATTTATATTCCTCAAGACAGATGGGTGGCACAGACCTCCACGAAGAGTCCAGCTTAATGTTCTGCAGATCTAAATTTGCTCAGGAAGGAAGTGTTCATCCAGTTCTTTACGTCCAGGTACAGAATGCTGTTTGCAGAGCTGTGTGAACCTCCTGACAAGAAATCTGCCTAACCTTCCTGAAACTCTTTCAGCTTCCCTCAGAATCTCTACCGATCTTTTACCTACACAGAACCGTGCATAGCGGCCCTTGAATGTCACTTATAGAAAAAATCAGTAGCATCTCCAGGGCTATTTTTGGGCAGGAATGACGGAGTTCCGGATGGCTCCTGAATTGGCCACACCCAACAGGAACACATTAGCATAACGCCACACCCAACAGCAGAAACTCATTAGGATTGGCTACAGTAGGCGTGTGTGGCCTAACATGCAAAGAAGTCCCTGCTACAAAAAAGCAACAAACAAGGTAAACAGAATAAGAAGCAAAAGGTGGGTGTGGCTGGATGACCACACTTCTGGCAACACGGGGCTGCGGCCTAATATGCTAATGAGCTGTGGTGTTGGGGTGTGGCCTAATATTCTAATGGGTTTCAGCTGTTGGGTGTGGCCTATTATGCTAATGAGTTCCTGCTGGGCTTTTTCTACCAAAAAACCCCTGAGCATCTCTATTTTCATTATACTGTCCAATAGTAGGCAACTTTTTTGGAAAACATAAGAACAATTTTTGAGCCTGCTCCATTCAGTGTATGTTTATGTACTGTATATGAAGGCCATCTCAACCCTATGCCTTCATGTGGCTTTGCTTCTATTCTACTGAATCAGGAGCAAGGAAGTTACACAGCACTGGAAGCAGACTCAGATCTACACCTGGCTCTGTAGTACAGCTAGGGCTGCCGGTCTCATGCCTGCAAATCCTGAGAGCTTTTGGGGGACAGAACCTAGGTGGGGAGGAAGTGCTGCAGATACTGACATCACAGTTCCTGTGATACACTAGGTATTCTCCCAATCTCTATGATAAAGACCACAGAGATTAGAAGAAATATCTAGAGTGTCACAGACACTGTGCCATAATCGGAAGTGATGTCATAGTGCCCACACTGTCATCTACTTCATTTTTGCTCCAGCTGCTCAACTGAAAGAGAATGGGTAGTTGTAGGGTTGCCAAGTGGACTCACCCCTCGGAGTGGGGGAGCCTCGCCGTGGTCCGGGAGTTCTTCAGGGACGCACGCGCGCCAGCAGCACGTCACCAGAAGTGACGTGCAATGTTGCTAACGTTGGGGGCGTGGCCGAGCTCGTCGGGGGGAAAACCGTATGGTTCCCCCCCGACAAGCTCAGCCACACCCCCAACGTCAGCAACGTGGCCGCGTCACCTCTGGTGACGCAGCTTCGGGGGCAGGGTTCCCCCGGGGCCCAATTCCGCCGTGGCAGAAATCGGGCCTCCGAAGCGGGGGATTCCCCGCCCCCCGGCCCCATTTGGCAACCCTAGGTAGTTGAGAGCAGGGGCAGGAATTTGCCTGACATAGAAAGGCTCAGAGTAAGCTTAATTATAACAAATTTCATATCCCTCCTGCCCTTATTCTTACTCTCACTACCTGTAATACTTATTACCCCATGCTGCAAGCTGGACATCTATGGCCCATTCTGCATCTAGCATTCTCGCCATTGTTTTACCAAATCCACACTGGAACAGAAAAAGATGTGGCTCAAAATCACATTCAGATACCTGGACCAATGCCGTACTGACTGCTGACTCACCCCTGAATGGACATAAAATGGCCACCATAAAACCAAGAGATCAAAGGAAGTGAAAAGGAAGTGAAACCGGCATGCAGTCTGGACACTGCCATAAAATCCGACAATCAATCAAAGTGAAACTGGCATGCATTCTTGGTGCCTGGGGGGCCAACAGTGGGAGGGCTTTTAGTGTCCTGGCCCCACTGCTGGACCTCCTGATGGCACCTGGTATTTTTGGCCACTGTGTGACAGAGTGTTGGACTAGATCGGCCACTGGCCTGATCCAACATTGGCTTCCTCTTACGTTCTTATGTAATGTAGAGGGGAATTTCTGTTCCAATGTGGGTTTGGTAAAACAGTGGGGCAAATGCTAGCTGTAGAATGGGCCTATATCAGAAATCAGGGTTAGAATGAAATAGGCCCTGGTCCTTTGGTAGACTCCCTAGTACCTGCTGGTTGCTGGGATTTTTGCAAATAATTTTGGACTAGATAGACCTTCGTCTCACCCAATGAGATATTTCAAACATTCTTAAGCATATTCAGGGTCAGACTGCTTATGTCTTTATCTGTTAGGATAGCCTGAGTATGCATACCTGCTTTGTAATTTAAAACACAGAGATGGACTACGGGAATTCTAGGGTTTGGTTTGTTTGTTTTGAAATAGACTATATAAACCTGATGTCAGCCCCACAAGGTAATGGTTGTAGCAGATGGCAACTGTCTTACCTTTGGAGAAGCAGTGTCCTCCGTAGCGCCTGCAACATAAAACTGACTGACAACACAGCATGCCATCAAAAACTGAGCAATGATGATAGGCTTTGATAAATAACATGTGAGATTATGCTCATCAGTTCCATCTGGTAAAATCCATCTATGACGGTAGGTATTTAATGCTCAGCTGGGGCACTGCATATATCAGATTCAAAACATGAATTATATAAACAAATCATTCTTCAAAATATTAATTTATATTTCCCCTGAATGGGAAACATGCTGCCTTCCCTTTGAAGGCGTCCTGCAAATGCAGTAAGGAAACCTCAGGGATTTGGCTATCATGAGATAATCACTCTGGGAATTAAAAGGATTTGACTATATCATATGCCTGGGAAAACCCATGGGGCTTGATTACATCTTGGTAACTGCACCCCTGCAGTGTCTAATTGCTTTTCTTTTAATACAAGACATGATTAATTGAATTAGATAATGATCCATCTATTGTTGTCCTATATAAAAGTATACTTTCAGTTTTCACTTACTTTATACAGTCTTCTTGTACGTTTCTTGACTTACGGCAGAACATTCACTGAAGAAGACCTACGTTTCGCACTGCTGTTCTCCAGTTTATGACACTATAGTTATAATTTGAGGTGTATAATTTGAGGTGACAGAAATTAACCTTCATTGCTAAAGGGATGGGTGGAGAATTGGACTACAGGGACGAGTGTGAACTTCAAGGCCAATCCTTCCCTCCAAGTGATGATAGCACAGTCCTAGAGTTAAGAAGTGGCTTTATAGCATACATGTGTTGTAGCATGTATTCTCCAAGTAGGGTTGTTAACCTCCAGGTGGGGCCAGGAGTTTCTCAAAATTACAATTGATCTGCAGACTACAGAGATCAGTTCCCTTGCAGGAAATGGCAGCTTTGGTAGGTGGACTGTATGGCATTACATCCCTTCTGAGCTCCTAGTGTAGAGGATGAAGTGAGACATACATATCCCCCCCCCCCACTGAAGGACAGTTCTGCCCTCAGGTGCTAGGATCACAGGCTGCTTGCTGAGCTTACTCTGGAGCAGACTCCTAGAAAGGTCCTTTACTATCTCCCCATGAACATTCATAAACTCAATTGTCATGCTGGCTGTTATGAGAAATGTCTATTCAGAAGTCTTGAATCACTGATTTCTGTAACTGTCCTCAAATCTCTGCAGTCTCTTTTAACTGTGTTTTTACCTCAGAACATTGAGATCCACAGCTGAGCAATCAGAAGGAGGTGGGTGCAAGCAGGCAGGTTTTACCTCAGAACTCTGAGCTACACAGTTAACCAATCTGGAGGGGGGGGGGAGAGGCAGCAGCCTGCCAGCCACATGGAAAATAATTGGGGAAACACATTTTGCCTCTTCTTTTTAACCCCTTAGGGGTCATATTTCTCAGAAATCTCTCCTTAGTGGGGACTGACGTCATGGTAGGAATGCACTCCCCTTATTTTGGGTTTCTTGGTGCAGGGGTTTGGTCTGGGCATTGGATTGGGGTGTGTGTGTGTGTGTGTGTGTGCAAGGCATACTTTTTAAAACAAAAATGCTTCTCATTTATGTTACATTTAAGTGGGACATAACTACATATTCAAAACCACATCCGAGCAATCAGAAATTGAGCAAGTTCATATGAACCAATTTTTTAGAACCTACATTGTGAGAAGTTAAATAACCTAATACAGGAAACCACTTTTCTACAAATTTGGGGACCATTTCCATAGTAGGTAGGAGTGTGGCTAAGCTGGGCCAGCAGCAGTGCTAAGGCGATCCTGCTGGGACAGCCTCCCTGATGGATTAAAGTATCCTGGCCCTGCTCCTACACCTGACAAACACCCGCCTGTGTGGTGTAAGGGGGGGATTGTGTTTAAAGGCATTGGGGAGGTTGGGCCAGCAGCAGTGCTAAGGCAATCCTGCTGAGCAAGGCTTTCCAATGGCTGTAAGCATCCCACCCCCTCTCCTACACCTGACAGGCAGCTGCCTGTGCAGTGGGGGAGGAGGAGGGGTATTGCAAGCTATTTTGGAGGCTGGGCTGGGAGGATTGCTAAGGCATTACTGCTGGGATGGGCTCTCTGGTGGCTTAAACCACCCTGCACTCACTGCTACACCTGACATACAGCCACCTGTCAGGTGTAGGAGGTAGGGGAGTGTGTTTGAAGGCATTGGGGAGGCTAGGCCAGCAGCATTGCTGCACCTCACAGTTGGTTGTTGGCCATTCCTGATTTACTCAACTGTCATTAGCTCTCTGCAGTGTCCTGTAACAGTTTTTTTTTAACCTCAGAACACTGAGCTCTGCAGCTGACCAATCAGAGAGTGGGGGGTGCAAGGAGACAGTAACCTGGCAGCCCCATAAGAAGCAATGGGGGAGCACATTTTACCCCTTTTGACTCCCTTAGGGGTTGAATTTCTAAAAAGCCCTTCTCAGCGAGCATCTACATCATGGTAGGAGTGCTCTCCCCACATTTTGTGTTTCTAGGTGCAGGGGTTTGGCCTGGGCATTAATTTTATGGTGAGGGGATTTTCTTTTATATAGAGAGACTAGCCTGATACCCATACTGTGTTACGGTATTTAACTTCCATAAATCCAGTTATAATACTGATGATGTAATGTTTGTAATGTAACATTTGCTGTAGGAATTCTAATGGAGAAGATTGTAGTGTAAAAACTGAAATGAGACATACATACTTTTCTTTCTCTCTACTGAAAGACCCCTCTGTAGACTGCTGGGATGGGCTCCCTCATGGCTAAGCACCCTGCAACCGCTGCTGCACCTGACAGACAACCGCCTGTTAAGTGTAGGAGGTGAGGGGAGTGTGTTGGAAGCCATCAGAGAGGCTGGGCCAGCAGCATCACTAAGGTGATCCAGCTGGGGCAGCATCCCTGATGTATTAAAGTACCCTGGTTCTGCATCAGGGAGGCTGGGCCAGCAGCGGGGCTAAGGCAATCTTGCGGAGCAAAGCCCCCCGGCGGCTGTAAGCATCCCACCTCCTCTCCTACACCTGACAGGCAGCTGCCTGTCCAGTGTAGGAGGGGGAGGGGGAAGGAGTATTAGAAGCCACTTTGGAGGTTGGGCTGACAGGATCAGTAAGGCATTACTGATGGGGCAGGCTCCCTCGTGGCTTTAAGCACCCTGTAACTGCTGCTGCACCTGACAGACAACTGCCTATCAGGTGTAGGAGTGGGGAGCATGTTTGAAGCCATAGGGAGGCCGGGCCAGCAGCTTTGCTTCACCTCACAGGCGGTTGGCCACTCCTGATTTCCTCAACTGTCATTAGTTCTCTGTAATCCCCTGTAACTGTTTTTTTTTAAAGCTCAGAACACTGAGCTCTGCAGCTGACTAATCAGAGAGTGGGAGGGTGCAAGGAGGCAGCCTGGCAGTCACATAGGAATCAATGGGGGGAGCACATTTTACCCCTTTTGACCCCCTTAGGGGTTGTATTTCTAAAATTCCCTTCTTAGTTAGCACCTATGTCATGGTAGGAGCACTCTCCCTGAAATTGGTGTTTCTAGGTCCAGTGGTTTTGCCTGGGCGTTGATTTTATGGTGAGGGGACTTTCTATTATATATATAGATGGAAAGGTTTCAAATGCATTTATATATAACCACACTATATAATGGGCCATAAATATGGTAGATTTATAACCATATAGTCCTACATATGGAGAGCTAAATGTTGATAGTTGAATTCCTGTGTGATTTTTTTTAAATATTGAAACTTTTGTTGTGCTCTATTACTCTGTTCAAAGGAGCTAACAATTCCAAATCACATTAAAATAAAGCAACAAAATATAACTTACAATAAATATAAATATAAAAATTAGGGTTGCCAGGTCTCTCCTGGAAACAGGAGGAGTATGGGGGGAACTTATCAGCAAAAACAGAAAGGCCCAGGCCACATCACTGACACTGCACTCGAAGTGACATCACCATGCAAGTGACTTCCAGGTGACGCTCTGGTATGTAGGTAAAAACTCTATGGTAAAATGGGCTTCTGCCATAGAGTTTTGGTCCAAATACCAGAGTGTCATCCAGAAGTTGTGGATGTGATGATGTCACTTCCTGTGCAATGCCAGCAACATGGCTTGTGCCTTCCTCTTTCTATTGGTAAATCCCCCCCCCCAAACTGGCTAGCTGATTGGCGGCTGTGCAACAGGGCCTGGAAGTGGGAGACTCCTGCCTCGCCCAGGGGGTCTGGAAATCCTAACAAATATGCATTTGAGAAGTAAGTAGCCCCACAGATAATCCAAGCTACTAATATCATTTATCAAAGGTGCTCTGAAAAATAACCACTTTACAAAGTATGAGGAATGTGACTAATGAGGAAACCCTACAAAACATTTGCAGTAGTTAATTCCACAAAGGAGTGATTATAACCAGCCACTGAGGTTTGAACTTGCTTACAATAATGCACCATCAGAAGGAATTCTGAGTAGACCTAAATTACCAAGCATGTTGATATGAAAGGTGATTCTTCCACTGTGTGCATCCTAGTTGATAAAGGGTTGTTCACATGCTACTAAATGCTGAATTCACTGAATGAACTAGGAGGATTGCCAGCCATTGGGCAAACTAGGATTGGGTGAAGTAGGATTGCCATCCATCCAAAGGAGAGGAATGACATGGCGCCATCAGCCTCAGGCGAATCACTTTCAGTGAATTCCCAGAAGAAATGTTGCTATGCTGTCATGTCTACTCTAGAATTTGCCAAACCACAATGGTAAAAGTACAGTGTTTGTACTGAATCCTGGAGCAGGCACGCTGATGTAGTGTCATCACTTCCAAGTATTGACCCAAAATGCCATTACTATTGTGCAATGTGCATGTATTTCTCCTGCAGAAAATCTGAGGAATACCTGAAGCTTAGGTCCTAATCACTTTACATAAACTATCATTGATTTCTGGGATTTTTTTTTTTTGCATAAAGTGCTAGATCCCAAGCTTAGTGAACACTCCAACATGAATGTGGAGCTCTCACAAAAATTGTGCTTCCCCCCATTTGTGACACTGTTGGTGAAAGCCTCACTCCACATCTCTCCCATGGGCATACTAGAACTCCTGCTTATATAAGGAGCTTCCAGTCTGGAACAAATGAACAGAATCCAGAAGAACATGAGCAAAGTCTGGTCATGGAATGAAGCTATTCCACCTTTCCCATCCTGCTGTAGCCCCCTGACTGCCTTAAAAACTGTATTATGGGATGCCACATGAGATGTTGGAGTTGATGAAAGGAATCCACAGAAATGACTTCTGGTCACATAAGAAAAGGTAGATGGTGGGATCCAACCCATTGAGAACTGGAGAATGCATGACTTTACAGAATGTTTGTGTGGTAAAGAAAGTAAACAAAACTAGAATATTTTTTCCTTGAAAACTGGAACCTACATTACCTCATGAATGCAAATCAACTAGTCTGGATGTTGTTCATTATTTGGGTTTGATAGAAATCTGTAAAAATATTATAATTTTGGTAAACCTACAGTAAAATATTAAAACCAGAAATTAATCAAGTCTGTCATTCCAAGGTATGCTTTTACAAGTATTGTGCTTTTGCAATAATTAATTTATTGTGGATTGGAAGGCAAGGTATCTGCTCCTAGAATGAAAATTAGGTATAGTGAATAAATGAAAATAACTTCAGATTCAAGTCAGGGGAAGGGTGAATAACTGTAAATCATGGGGCCCAACTGTTCGAATCAATTGCCAGATAGTTCAGATGTTTACAGAAGTGGAATGGGGCAAAATTAGATTATTTAAATTTAGGGCAGCTTATAAATATGGGGAAGTGATAAACTACTCAGGAGTGGAAATAAACTAGTGTTAACTAGTGATAGCACAGGAGGCAAAGGATCCTTTGACAAGATAAAGGACTGATGCACACAATATTTGGCAGGAATACCACACAGAATGCAGAAGGTAGAGAAATCCTACTGTGTTTGTGCAACGGATGTATTGTTTTGCCAAAAATCAGCCATGCATGTGTCAGTACAGAGGTCTTTAGGGTGTATGAACAAATTAGTTATAACTACCCAAATCATAACATTTCCCATTCTTCTATCAAACCCATAACCTAACCTTCTAAAGAATGTGCACCGTATGTTAATAAAGCAGTTTACCCAGATGGAGACTCTCATTACCAGCATATCACACACTCTTGGACATATGTCCAAACATCTGTTTTCTGAGAAGTTAATGAACTCCTCCTAAATTTGTTTTCTAATAAATTCCCCATACTTTCCCCATAAACTTCTCTGAGATATTGTTTGCATTTATTCACATGTCATCTTTTCCAAGGGGCAAATTCTATCTGCTTCCATAATTCCATTTAATTATTCTTTGGAGAATATTGCAATGAAGTACTGAAAGCAGCCTTATACTGAATCAGGCCAGATAGCCCACTAACATATATTGTGACTAAGGGGGCCAGGTCTCCTGTTATAGCAGGAGAGATCTCTTGGCCCAGGCTCCCTCTTCCTCCTCATTTCACAGGCATGTGGGGGGAAATGCGGGGTGGCTCCTCAGCCTCATGAAGAAAAAGAGAAGAGATTGGATTTATACCCCACTCTTCACTCTGAGTCTCAGAGCAGTTTACAATCTCCTTCCCTTCCTCTCCCCACAACAGAGACCCTGTGAGGTTGGTGGGGCTGCGAGAGCTCTCTCGAGAACTACCCTTTAGATAACTGCTCTGAAAAAAACTTATGACTGCCTAAGGTCACACCAGCAGCTGCATGTGGAGGAGTGGGGAATCAAACCCGTTTCTCCCAGATTAGAGTCTGTGCTCTTAACCATTACACCAAACTGGCTCTCCCAAACCATATATTTTCTCATGCTAATGTGCAATGTCACCTCAAGAACACATAAAAAAGGAAGGACCATTGTCACATTGCCCTGATGCAACAATGTCACTTCTGGTGTCATGCTGGAAGTAACATCACACATCAGTGCAATGCTGATAGAATTGTCCCCACCCTCAAACTGCTCCCACCAGGTTTCCAGTTATGGCTGCCAGTAGTTTATTCTCCAAGGAGTTAAGGAGAACTATCTCCCAACCCTGCTACCAGATACACTGTGGGGGAGAGGGATAAATCTTGGGATTTTACATGTACAATCCCATGTTCTGTCATTGATTAATGACCCCTTCTCAGGCTTGCTAGCATTATTTATTTAAAAATATTTATATGCCACTTTCCCACTCAAGACAGATTCCAAAGCCACCGACACAATTAAAAACTAACCCATTAAAACAATCAAAATAAGCACAAAAATAAAAACCACTATATAAAAATGAACAATTTTATCAATGCCACCAAAAGCCTCAGCAAAAGTTAGGCAAATGTTTTAGCTGTTCCCAAAACTTAAAACTCTGACCTGGATAGCCTAGGCTAGCCCAATCTTGTCAGATTTTGGAAGCGAAGCAGGAACAGCCCTGGTCCGTAGTGGGAAGGAAGACCACAGTCATGACAAGGAGGCAGGCAATGGCAAGCCACCTCTGAATATCTCTGGCCTTGAAAACTCTATGGGGTCACCATAAGTCAGCTGTGACGATGGCAAAAAGAAAAACTTAAAAAGATATAGGTGCCTAATTAATGAAGCTGGGAGAGTCACCCGAAATCACAGGAATATCACAATGACACCTCTCTTTTCCAAGGTCTCAGGGGACAAAAAAGTTAATATACAATAGGAGATTTATAGAAAAGTAGGTAGTATTCAAAGTGCTCTATTCCCAGGCAGTTTAAAGCTTTGCAGGTCAAAACCAGCATTTTGAATTGTCATGGAGGCAAACCAATTCTACTTTTAACACTAAATCAGGGGTTGTCAAAATGCTTTAAAAAGAGCCTATTTAAGTGCATGTGGTTTGGAGGCCACTACACAGTTGGCTGATTGGAGTCCTGTGAAGCTAACAGCGGATGTCTTTACAGGCTAACAGTGCAATCCAAAGCAGAGATGCACTCTTCTAAACGCACTGAAGCCAATGAAATTAGAAGGGTGTAACTCTGCTTAGGAATACACTGGCAGTCACTAGTTTTAGAGCTTCTTTGTGCTCACTGCTGGAAGGCCAGAGACAGAGTCACACTATGTTACTTCCCAGGCTTATCACGAATAGTGCTAGAACAAAACTATAACATCTGAACTGCCAAGCTTTGGCAGTTCTAGCCCCGTGCTGGTGTGAGCAACCAAGCCTTGTCCTAGCTCATCATCTACCCAGTGATTCGAAAGCTTCGGCAAGTAGATAAATTGGGGACCACCATTAAGGGGGTGGGCACACCACTCCCTTTGGGAAGGTGTTAGCTGCCGAGTGTGACTTCTGAGGCATGGCAAGATCGAAAGATGAAAGAGCTGTTTCGGCTTTCCTGCAGTGGAGCGAGTTGGCCAGGCGGTGGCAGTGTGGCAGCACGACATCAAGAAACCCTGACGTCATCAGCCAGCCAACAAGAATACATGCCATCGGAACACGACTGATCCAGCCCGCAGATGAAGCCCTGGCTAGCTGCAATGTGTGTGTAATTTAAAATGCTGTATGTTGTCTTCCCTATCCCCCACGAATATTGTTAATCCAATTGTCAAAGAGTAACTGTAAATCCCTCTGAGCCCGCAGGTGTGTGGGAAAGAGCAATAAATAAATAAATAAATAAATAGATAAATAAATAAATAAATAAAAAGTCAAAACTCTCCTGAGAAATCTATTCATTAATTCCGCACTTTCCAACATTTCACAGATGAACATACTGACATTTTCATGTGTTCTTATTCTTACCATAAGTACAGGGCTATGACTTACTTGGGGGCTTCCATTTGTGCCCTGTGGGGTTAGCTGGGCCATCTTCTTGTAGTGTGCCAGTGTCTTCCCAGGGTCTTATGTGGCTTGTGTGAGCCCTTTGCTGGTTGGCCAATCAGAAGGCTGGCTACGATTGCTCCAGGGAGGACCGAGCTCATGTAACTTAAAGGGACGGTTTTCACTCTGCTCAACTTGCCTGGTATATATCCAGTGCCTCAGCACACCTGGCTGCATTTGCCTTCGGAGGGTTTTCCCACCCAACCCTTCCTTGTTTTATTTTCATGTACTGTTCCTTGTTTATTCAAATGCTTTCTTTCTTTGTTCTATTGTCATATCACGGTAGGTGCTTTTGGCATTGGGGGAAGACTGGGCCTGTGTGTCCATCATCCCAGTTGGAGGTCCCATTCATATTCAGTTCTAAATCTATTATTTATGAAGTTCTGCATTATCTGATGTCAAATCAAATGCAATAATCTCTAACAAAGTCCGGTACCATTGACAGCCTCCCCCCCATCCCCCAATATCCCATTATATGGTCCGGAGTTATCAATCAGTACAAAATGAACACCAGAAACTTCTGTTCCGGGGAATTCCATTAATTGGTGGGATTTGTACAGCTGGCAATGGAAATGTCCAGGACAGAATGTACCTGGTTTTTCCAACACAGTGTTTTGCACATGCCCTTTAAGCACTAATGCACTGCATGCATAGGTTATTGCCATGCTACATTAAAGTAACTGTTTAGAAATTTTGACAAATCCTCTGTGCCTTTCATATAAATGATTCATCCTGAATAAAAGGGAGAAAAAATTACAGCCTGTAACAAGCGATGATTTTGTGCTCTAACCAGTCTGTCAGTCAGGACAGAAAAACAAGACATAATAAAAGAAGATGGGTTTTACTGATGTATTAACCTCAATTAACATTTCATTTCTGGCTGAGGTTACCACTCAAGCTGACATGATTTTGATCTACAGGCACACGCAGTGGTGCTAATAATGGCTGCAGGAAACAAAATAAGATGTGCAAGTGAGCTTACATGATGAGGATATTTCCTATACAATGCTAGATAAGGGTGAATGGATATGGTAGGGCATCTATATTCTGATTATTTTTGTCTAGATCCAAACAGAATGCCAGCAGAGTGAAGCTGGCTAAGCAGAACTTCCCTGCTTCCTCAGTTCTGCTGTGGGCCACTGAGTCCCCTGACATTCCGACCTCAGGAGGTCCAAGAGGCCCTCAGCAATATTGTGGGGTGAAGTGGGATCTGCAGTGGAAAGGAGAGGTTAGCAGAACTCACTGCCCCCACTTCACTGATAAAAGTGCTGGTCCACTGGCATAACTGTGGCTCTTTTGGCAGAACAGCACCTTTGGATGGAATCTTTTTGCCTTTTGGTTGGCTTTGAAATGGCTCCAATCAGCAGTAGTTTATCAAAAGGTATCAGACTTCTACAACACCACAGACATATTTCCATTAGTACAGAGCATGTGTGGCTATAGCTGAGATCACCTTCCCACAGGCTGGTTGTGGTTTCTTGAAGTGTGAACTGGAAAGTGGAACCCTGCATGACTATTTAAAACAATTATTAAATATTTATTTAAAATATTTTTTCTGGGCATGTGCAGTCTAGCTTCTCAGGGTGTCTTGCAAACCATTAAAGAAAGAAAGAAACAACACCACATTTAAAAAATGAAAATGAAAAGCAAAATACTTCCCAGACAATTAAAACAACATTAAAAACAATAATAAAACAACCATACAACATTATTGGTAAGAATAAAAGGAAAAGAGAGCCAGCCACCACATTTATCCTTCCTCAGAAGCCTGGGGATTTTTGTTTCTTAAATCATCAGGATAAACCCTGCCAAGACCCTCATGCATGATATTTTTCCTATGCTAGTAGGAAAGCACGGACACACAGAATGAAATGTTAGGATTCAATCTATGTTCACCGGGCTTATTAGATCTGCTTTCACCTTATTATTCTACCAATAAATTGCCTTTCAACAGTTTGGTTAACTTTACAGTAAGATGCGCTGCCTGGTGTATTGCAGTATACCCTTCCCCCAACATTCACTAGCCAGTTTGGTGTAGTGGTTAACTGCGTGGACTCTAATCTGGGAGAACCAGGTTTGATTCCCCACTCCTCCACTGGCACCTGCTGGATGACCTTGGGCAAGCCATACTTCTGATCAGAGCTGTTCTCTCAAGGAAAAAGCTCTCCCAGTCCCACCTACCTCACAGGGTGTCTGTTGCGGGGAGGAGAAGGGAAAGGAGTTTGTAAGCCGCTCTGAGACTCCGAGTGAAGGGCAGGGTACAGATCCAATCTCTTCTTCTTTTTCTTCTTCTTGCTAGAATTCTCTGTTGCTTCCTTTACATTCTTTGGAATTTTTCATTCAAACAGAAAGCTTCTGTTTGGCTTCATCATCCTGCTCTAGGCAGAATTCTGTGGCAGATTTACAGTGGAATCCTAAACAGAGTTACACCTTTGTAAGCACAATTACTTTAATGGATTTAAAAGGATATAGATCAGTTTAGGACTACATAGTAAAGGTCATATGACCTGCACCTGTTTCTTTGCCAGTGACATCCACTATCAATCCAGATGTAGATTTGGACACATTAGCAACACTAACTAGCCTGTGAGGCCTCAGACCCTACTTCCTTTTATGAGGATTGCTGGGAGGCAGACAGCTGGGGCTCATTTGCAATCTAATCATCTATCCCACTAGGGTTGCCAGGTCTGGGTTGGAAAATACCTGGAGAATTTGGGGGTGGATCCAGGAGAGGGCGGGGTTTGGGGAGGGGAGGGGCCTCCACATGGTACAATGCCATAGAGTCCACCCTGCAAAGCAGCCATTTTCTCCAGGGGAGCTGTTCTCTGTCAGCTAGAGATCAGCTGTAATAGCGGGAGATCCCCAGGCCCCACCTAGAGGCTGGCAGCCCTATAACCCACTCCTTCCCCTGTTATAGCTGCTGACCTCTGGGTGGGGCCTGGAGTTCTCCTGGAATGACAAATGATCTCCAGAGACCAGTTCTGCTGGAATAAATGGCAGCTTTGGAGGGCAGACTCTATGACATCACATCACTGACAACCTTCCTCTGCTGCTCATACTCTACCATCCCCAAGCACCCCCCCCCAAAAAAAAAAAAAATCCTTCAAGAACTTCCCAAGCCAGAGTTGGCAACTTTATCCCCTATTGTACTTATCAGGCCTCGGACATTGTCTGGGTTGTGAGGAGGCAATTGTGAGGGGCATATTAATTCAGAGTACATGTTGCAAAGCTGAGTTTTGGAACTTAATCCCACTCCATGTTGTGGTTGCCAAATGACCGGGGGGGTGGGGGAGAATACATGTCTTGGTGTAATCATGACTTTACAATCAGCTTGCTGTGCAAAAAGTCACAATCACAGCTTTTTGTAGCATGGAGTGTAACATTATCATGGGCTTGTGCCTGCTATGGTTGCCAGCTTACTACTGGAACCTAGTGGGAGATTGCTGGGGGAGCAGGGAACTCTCAGATCAGCATCACACCAATGCCACGACATCACTTCTGATGTTGTCACTTCTGGTTCACACAGAAGTGATGTTATGGTGCCAAGAAAACACCGATCCCCCCTCCCCACTGCCCTATCAAACGGCAGTAGGGGATGGTAGATCCAGGATAGGAGATCGAGAAGCCCTAGCGCCTGCCCATCAATCTGTTATTAACACCAGAATTACAGTGACTGGTTGAAAAGTTGGCAACCTTATCTATCAAAAATGGAAGTATGAGGGACCCAACTCTGTCCACAAAAGACCCTTGACCATATTTTTCCATCTTATTAATGTGTCTGTCTATCTACCTATCTATCAGAGCGCTCCCACCTGTGGAGATCACGGGCTTGGAGTGTGTCGGCCTGATGCTGGAGGCTGAGGAGAGTTTGGCGATCTGGCTGGTGTACCGACCGCCTAACGCACCGGCCAGTAGTCTGCCGTCCCTGCTGGAGGCCGTATCAGGCTGGGCGTTGGAGCACCCTAGACTGGTAGTCATGGGTGATTTCAACGTCCATGCCGATGACGCGGCCTCCAGCCGGGCTACGGACCTAGTGTCATCCATGGCGGCACTGGGACTCTCTCAGTACGTATCGGCTCCCACGCATCGGGCTGGTCATACGCTCGATTTGATCTTCGCAGCAGGGTTGATGGTGGACCGGATTACTGTGGAAGCAGTACCATGGTCGGACCACCACGCACTGAAGGCTCGTCTGAATGTGCCACCCCGACCCTGTTTAGGCGGCGAGCAGATTTTTGCTCGCCCGAGGAGCCAAATGGACCCAATTCGGCTTCAGATGGCCCTACGGGATCCAAGGCCCCCTGGCGGCTCGTTGGATGAGCTTGTGGAGGACTGGCATGACCGACTCTCCGCAGCCATCGATGAGATCGCTCCCAGGCGCCCTCTCCGCACCCGTTCTAAGCTGGCACCCTGGTATTCCCAGGAGCTACGGCTGATGAAGCGGGAACTGAGACGGTTAGAGAGACGGTGGCGTCGCGCTCGTGACGAGGCGTCAAGAGCATCATATAGGACGTTTATGAGATCCTATGAGGTGGCAGTCAAGGCCGCTAAGAGAGTCTTCTATGCGGCCAGGATTGCGTCTGCGAGCTCCCGCCCAGCCCAATTATTTAGAACAATTCGGTCATTGACAGCTCTGCCGCAGGGCAGACCAAATGCTAGGGAATTGGACATTGGCTGCGAGGCATTCGCGAGCTATTTCGCAGATAAAGTCTTGGCGCTCCGCCGTGACCTCCCCACCACAGTTGAGACAGTGAGTGAACTCGAGGCCCCTTGCACGTCTTCGGTGCCGGGTTTAGAGCACTTTGACCTGCTCAGTCTGGAGGAAGTTGACAGACTGCTCACAGCTGTGCGCCCAACCACATGCAACCTTGATCCGTGCCCCTCCTGGCTCATTAAAGCGGGTTGCGAGGGGTTGCGAGGTGCGCTTAGGGAAATTATCAACACGTCCCTCTCCGAGGGG
>NW_015172023.1:142686-172161 GCF_001447785.1 Gekko japonicus | reverse complement strand
GTTGGTCCCCTTCCTCGACCGCAGTGACTTGGCCACAGTGATCCATGCGACGGTCACCTCGAGGCTAGACTACTGTAACGCTCTCTACATGGGGCTGCCTTTGTCGCAAATCCGGAAGCTGCAGCTAGTGCAGAATGCTGCGGCCAGGCTGTTGATGGGTCTTCCTAGAAGGGACCACATCCAGCCTGTGCTGAAAGCGCTGCACTGGCTGCCAATAGCGTACCGGATTCGTTTCAAAGTGCTGGTTCTTACCTTTAAAGCCCTACATGGTCTGGGTCCAGCTTACCTAAGGGACCGCCTTTCCTCATATGTTCCCCCTCGATCCCAAAGAGGCCAGGCTGGCCGCTACCAGGGCCAGGGCTTTCTCGGTGGTGGCTCCTATCTGGTGGAACGAGCTCCCGGAGGAGATCCGGGCCCTGCGGGACCTTGTGCAGTTTCGCAGGGCCTGTAAGACGGAGCTCTTCCACCAGGCGTATGAGTAGGAGCCGCCACTACCATCATCATTATTCCATCTTCACCTGGCCCTGGATGAGGGAACATCAATGCTTCCCTGGAGAAGACGATGCTGAACAGTTCAAATATGCCATCTCTGAAATTTCATGTAGAACATCTAGAGCACTTTAGTCAGTAACTCGTTATGAATGTTTTTGTACTGTTGGATTTTAAATGGTTTTAATTATGTTTTATATTGGCGTTTGCCCCTATGTAAGCCGCCCTGAGCCCGCATTGCGGGGAGGGCGGGGTATAAATTGAATTAAATAAATAAATAAATAAATAAATAAATATCCATCCATCATACATCATACATCATCTATCTGTTTATCCATCTATCCATCCATCCAAGCTTCTATAGTTTGATATAACAAAGAAGCAGGCTCCCCTTTGAACTCTGCTCTATTGTACTAACATACAGCTAAATTAACAACAGTAACTGCAGGAGAATTACGGATAGTATATAGAGGCTGTCTAGAAACTGTCTTCAAGCTTTGATTGTTCTGCAAAATGGCCATAACACACCACTAGCCTTGTTTTAGCCACTACCAGGAACATTGGCATGAATGTGGAAGCTTTCCTACAGTGTAGGTCAAGCATTGTGCAGTCCTCTATACATGGGTGTGTTACCTCTTCTCTCTCTCTCTCCATCCTGGTGTAGCTGTTGTAATGTTAATATCAGCTGTCAGATCATGGTGATCTAACTGTCAGCAGGGAGACTGCTGGAAACCTGTCCTGGCCGGTTTGGACCAGATTATGGTGTGAGGCCAGTGACAATGACTCAGCTATTAGCTGATTGGTTGCCATAATGTATATATGTGGACAAGTGCTGTCTCTGTATCTTCTTCTCTGAATGATGGTGATTGGCGGAGCATTTTGTCCGAGGATTGTAGATATTGTGAATAAAGCTGTAAATAGTTCACCACTGGACTGTCTTGTGTGGTGCTATACAGAGCTGTCGAGTGCTGAAGTTGGAGTGGCTGCATTAGTCCAGGTGGCTGGCTGATACTTTCTACTGGCACTCAGGCTGTCCTACGCGCACCTTGCAACAGTAGCTTCTGTGCCTTTAACTGCAGCCTAGCTAATTAAGGTGGTAAACCCCATCACTGTGCCCATATAAGCTGCAGTTGCCTAATTTATATGTGCTAGGCAGCTATGGAAGGCACAGTTGTGGTGATAGGACGGCCAACATAGCTTAACACAATGGCAGTTTCAGAGGGTAGACACTATGGTATATCCACACCAGTTAGGCTGTGAGAGAACAACTTGCTGACTTGTGCTTTCCAGACTGAGTGGGGATTTGAAGCCAAGTGTATCTTGGTTGTAGTTCACGCTGCTGTTGTTTCTGAGAGGGAGACAGCTACATGACTCTCCATCATGCTGCTTAAATCACTTCTTTAAAGTGCTTCCACACTGCAAGGTGTAAAAAAACCCCTCAGACACAACCTGCACAGAAGAGAGATAAAGAGCTATTTTCTGCAGTAGCAATCTAAGTGCTAGATACTGAAAGGATCCCCTGCAGAGCCGTAAGCCCGTGATTTTTATATCTTTTCGGTCTTTGTTTTGGATTCATGTGCACAGCCAGACGTGGATATTACAGTTTCTGAAATGTCAGAATTTGAGAAGATTTAGCTCAGGCTGACTAGACTAACAGATAAGCAAAGTTCTTTACTCAAATGCTTGGTAATTACACATCCTGGTTTTAAAGAATTATGGGAAATTGCCTGGTTAGGGTTGGGAAAAGTGTGACTTTAATTTTCTGTTTAAATACATGATGATTAGAAATATACTGAAGATGTGAGAGACACTACTGAAGGATTGTATTAGCCTTAACAAAACACTTGTATTTCCTTCAAAATTCCTATTGCCTGATCAGATTACTAAATTAATGCGCTCTTTCTTGCACGCTTCCCTCCACCTTTTAAGGTTGCCAAGCTCCAGTTAGGCCCTGGAGATCTCCCAGTATTACAACTGATCCACAGACAACACAGCTCAGTTACCTTGTTTAAAATGGCAGCTTTGGAGGGTGGACCCTCTGGCATTATACCCCACTGACGTCCCTCTCCACCCCCAAGTCTCAGGAATTTCCCAGGCTGCAGTTGGAAGCCCTGTTCTTCTACATACCGGAGAGTGTTCAGGGATTAATCCTCTTCTCCTCTCAGGGCAGAATTGTTCATAAGTAGCCCTGTGGTAGCAATCTGGGGAGAGAAGGGCCTTCTGTGTTGCAGGCACCAAGAGCTAGATGGTGGGCAGTTCACCAGGCTATTGTGTCTTTCTTTCCCTCAACACATGATCTTGAGGGATCCAGTTGAAAGCAAGCTATGATATTAAATGTATAACTTACACAATGTTTAGGGTTACCAAGCCCCCACCAGTGGGGGGGATCCCCTTGCTGGCCGGGGGGGGGGGATGGTGGGGGAATACTGGCACACTCCCCATGTACCTGGAAGTGACATCACCGTGTCACTGGGAGATCTTGAGGGTGCCAGAACATCCCAAGAGTCCCCCAGCAACATGCTAATGTCATTTGATAGATCTAAGCCTATGTTTTTTGCTGCTATTCCATTCAACCCCAGGTATGCAAAAGATTAACTACGGAATGTTTACTGATGTAAAAAAAGGAACAAATTGCTAACACAACAACAACACACTATATTTGTCACAAAAGTAAAAAAATAACAAAATGATATTAAGGCTGTGATCATAGAATCATAGAGATGGAAGGGATCTCCAGGGTCATCTAGTCCAACCCCCTGCACAATGCAAGGAATTCACAAATGCCTCCAACTCCACACCCACAGTGACCACTGTTCCACACCCAGAAGATGACCAAAAAAACCCCTCCAGGATTGCTTCCTGACCCCAAAGTGGCAATCAGCATTTCCCTGGGTGTGTAAGAAAGGGCCACAAGAACTAAACACTGAGGCAACCCTTCCTGCCCTCCCTCTCATGATCTGCCTAAGTTCAAAGAATCCACATTGCTGTCAGTTGACCATGTAGCCTCTGTTTGAAAACCTCCAAAGAAGGAGAGTCCACCACCTCCTCCCAAGGAAGCCTCTTCCACTGAGGAACTGCTCTGTCAGGAAGTTCTTCCTGATGTTTAGCCAAAAACTCTTCTGATTTAATTTCAACCTATTGGCTCTGATTCCAACCTTCTGGGGTAACAGAAAACACTCCACACCATCCTCTAGATGACAGCCCTTCAAGTACTTGAAGATGGTTATCATATCACCTCTCATTTGCCTCCTCTCCAGGCTAAACAGACCTAGCTCCTTCAACCTTTCCTCATAGGACTTGGTCTCCAGACCCCTTACCATCTTCTTTGCTCTCCTCTGGACACGTTCCAGCTTGTCTATATCCATCTTAAAATGTGGTGCCCAAAACTGACCACAGTACTCTAAGTGAGGTCTAACCAGAGCAAAGTGGTACCATCACATTTCGTCATCTGGACACTATACTTCTGTTGATACAGCCCAAAATCACATTTGCCTTTTTAGCAACTGCATCACACTGATGACTCATGTTCAGTGTATGGTCTACTAAGACCCCTAGATCCTTTTTGAACATACTACTGCCAAGACAAGTCTCCCCCAACCTATAATTATGCATTTGATTTTTCCTGCATAAGTGCAGAATTTTACATTTATAGCCATTGAAATGCATTAAATTTCTTTTAGCCCAGTTTTCCAGCCTGTCAGGATCATCCTTTATCCTGACTCTACCTTCTACCGTATTTGCTACATCTCCCAATTTAGTATCATCTGCAAATTTAATAAGCATTCCCTCTATCCCTTCGTCCAAATCGATAAAGATGTTGAACAAAACAGGTCCCAGGACAGATCCTTGAGGCACTCCACTTGTCACTCCTCTCCAAGAAGATGAGGAACAATTCACAAGCACTCTTTTGGTGTGATCTGTCAACCAGTTACAGATCAACCTAACAGTCATAGGATCCAACCATTTTTTTCCCAATTTGTCAACAAGTATATTATGTGTGAGTTGCGGTGGCTCAAGTGGTTAAGATGCTGAACTGCAGGCTGTAGAAGGTCAGTAGTTCAGCAGTTCGAGACCCGAGTTGCCGCATGACGGAGTGAGCTCCCGTCTCTAGTTCCAACTCCTCCCAACCTAGCAATTCGAAAGCAAGAAATTGCAAGTAGATAAATAGGTACCACTTCAGTGGGAAGGTAACAGTGTTCCGTGTGCCTTGGTGTTTAGTCATGCCGACCACATGACCACGGAAACGTCTTCGGACAGCGCTGGCTCTTCGGCTTTGAAACGGAGATGAGTACCACAACCCTAGAGTCGGATTCGACTGGCTTTCGAGCAAGGGAACCTTTACTTTACTTTATATTATGTGCAACCTTATTAAAAGCCTTACTAAAATCAAGATAAACTATGTCTACAACATCCCCCTGATCCAGCAAGGTAGTAACTTTCTCAAAAAAAGATCTAAGGGCCCCCGTCACACAGGAGGATTAGATCTGCAAGAGGGAGGGATTGGGGGTGCATCAAGCAAGCGCAACATCTGGGAAGCGTCGCGCACCCATCCCCGATCCGTCTCTTCCGGCCGAAGATGCGGATTAAAAAGAACCCTAGAAAACACTAGTACCTACCAGAAAATCTGCTGCAGGGACGGCCGTCTGATCGCCGACGCGCCCGTCTCTCCCGCAGCATGCGAGGTCCTGACGAACTGTGCATGCACACGCATGCGCAGCGGGCTTGCCTCGCTCTCTGGTCTGTGGCATCCTCCCGGCATCTGATCGTGCCAGGGAGGACCTGTGCGGCGGCTGGGGGGATCTGTCTGATCCCCCCGCCACGCTTCTCTTTTGATGCGGCTCAAAAAAGCCACACTTTAGCCGTGCCTTTTCCCCCAGTGTGACCAAGGCCAAGGTTAGTCTGACATGACTTGTTCTTGAGAAACCCATGCTGGCTCTTAGTAATCACAGCCATCCTTTCTAAATGCCCAAGGACTGTCTGTGTGATTATTTGTTCTAAAACTTTCCCAGGTATAGCCGTCAAGTTGACGGGTGGGTAGTTACCCAGATCCTCCTTTTCCCCCTTCTTGAAGATGGGGACAACATTTGCCTGCCTCTAATCTTCTGGCACCTCACCTCACCACACACTAAATAATCAACTTTCAATCCACATTCAGCACACTTTCTAACTGGATTTTACTGTGTGAACTGGCAAAACCCAGTTGGAGAGTGCATTGAAAGTGGATTGAAAGTGGATTATTTGGTGTGTGTGACTGCAGCCTAAGAATTGTAGCATACAAGCCAAAATGTGCCATTACGTGACATTAACTGGAAACACTGGTTGCTGAGAGTGGTGTTACCGTTGCTCCAGAATTTAAGTAAGGCAAGATGGACATGGGCCCTAATTGATGGCAAACCAAGTTCCACCCGCATTAGGGCTGTGGGAGTCCCCTTAGGCAAGGCAAGAAATCATCTAATGAATCAGATTTGAATTAATTCCAGGCTGGAAATTATATGTTCCTTCCAGCCCCATATCTCTACGCCATAAAGAAGATGAGAGATTGCCTTATGTGTAAATCATTTTACCACTGGATCTACTAGAAATCATCCCTTAGTATAATAAAACAGCCTTTTTAATCCAATTTGAGTAAGGGAAATTAAGACCATGTCATCTGCACATAGTAAAGACAAGTGTAATATTATGGGGGTGGGGGGGATTTAATAGCAGACAAGGGCAGGGAGCAGTGACCTGATATGTTTTTATGCTCCTGAACAGAGGAATAAGGAAAGGAAGGGTTCATTACTTCTTTGACCCAAAATTCATTGGATTCAGTCTAGGAGAGGGGTGGAGAGGAGCAAGTGACTTCACAGATTTCCAACCATGAGGAGAGGAGGAGCTAAAAGAAAGAAAAAAAGAAAAAGTCAGGGGAGAAGTAATAAAATAATGGTTGTGAAAGGCTCTTCCTTCACATCCAAGAATCTTGAAGAACCCTAAGCTGTTCTTGGTTAATCAATAGCTTGTATAGGAGATGAACTAAATTTTTGCCCTAAAACTGAAACCTAACAGATTTTCATGTATTCTCAGCTGTCTTGCTGGTTGTGTTTTTGATTGCCAATTGTGAAGTACTGAGTAACATTTCCATTTAACATTCTAAATTGTGAAGTACTGAAGAACATTTCCATTTAACATTCTCCTAGCCTTCACCATCCTGTACATCTCCATTGCTGGTTTCACCTTTGGAGGAACTATTGTTTTCTTATTAGCAGCACTATGAGATGGGCTTTGGATGATCCTTCCAAATCCACCATGAAAAGAAAATCACAACCAGAAATACTGAAGGTTAATCACTCTTTCTTCTTTTCCCATCACCTAGAAAGATGGTAATTAATGGAGACACAGGATGGTCAACTGGTCTAAACACAGAATATTTAAAAGGTCAATGTGGTACAGAGAATGGGGTATTTATAGATCTCTCTGATATGAGACTTTCTGCGCACTTTTCAATATCTAAAAAATAACACAGAGAGAGAGCTGACAGCAAATTAATTTCTCCTCCCGATAAAGTATGATAATGAGATTGGGAAAATAGCATCCAATTATGCCACTTGCTACTTGTTTAAGAGGGCACTGTCAAGTTCTTTTCCCTTTCCCATTTATTTTTCAGCCCTCTGTTCCTTCAAAGAACCCCTGGGAAACTTGTTCCTAAAGCCTGCTTCCTTAACAAAAACTTTTCTTTTTATTAGTTACTAGGATAAATTTCAACCCAAGAAAAAGTAGGGCAAAAAACTTCCTTGCTTCTTGCCTCTCTGTTAAATTCACATGTCCCCTATACTTCTATACAGTCTCAGATGAGCATCATATATACACCGAAGTGCTGCTTTGCAGTCTTTATAGCCACTTGTAAGGCTAAACTAGAAGTAATTGCTTATTTAGCATTCTTGACGACATTAAAAAGTGCCCTCTGACAACGGTTTGGTAGTTTATTCAAAATTATTGGCACATTCAAGAAGTGTCATCCTAACTGAATTGACTTGTGATGCCATCACTGAAAGCAACCTATGACCTGATTAGATTGGTTACACAGCATCGTAATGTCATTTTAAAAGAACATAAAATTGGCTTCTGTATCAGACCATAAATTTGTTAACTCCTGTGCTTATTCTACAAGTGTGACAAGCAAGATACCATCTGGGAATTGTATAAGCATGTCAAAAATGGATTAATTAGGACAAATATTACAATTAATTTTACAGATTTGTGAATTATTTAACACTAGGTGGATTACCTTCATTGATCAAAGTGTGATCACCATTACTTCATATTCAGAATAAAAATAGAATAGGTTTCATGCCCACAGAGTTCAGTTTCTTATTGTGAGCATTCTGTATTCTTTAATTATATATTTTGTGAATTAATCCTGTATTATCAAATACCAGCGTAGTCCACAGCAGAGTTGTACCTTGTTAAACCCATTGACTTAGGTGTAACTCTGCTTAGGGTTGTATTGTAAGTTGTCACCAGATTTAGCCTAAAGTGAAATATGAGTTGAACTTGAAATCTCCCGCTCAGGCAGGACGGCTGCACAGTTCTGAGGGAACCTAAAAGGTAAGGTCAAAAAGTTTCTAATAGAAGAAACTTCACATAGATGGACAAAATTACACATACACTAAAATGTGAGGTGAATTTGGAGGTCCAACAATAATTGATAGCTTTGTGGACTGAGTCTTCCTCCTTCCACTTTTTTTAAAAAACTGGTGAATTAAAAGAAGGTTGCAAGCAGAACTAGATCTGATTTCTTCAGGTTTTCATGTAGGATCCTAATGAGCTACTGACTCCTATACCTAGTTCACCTCTGCAAAAAGACATAATTGCTAGAAAGACACTATAACTCCAGATATTTAGAAAGGTTGATTAATGCACCTGCTTGCTGATAAACCCCTATTCATAATACTAAATTTAATTTTTGTCATTTTGAACAATTGGATAGTACCCCAAGAGATACTTGACTGAAATCAAACAGATCTCTCATGCAAGTACTTGTCTAAAATATCTTGTACAAGCACTTGAAGACAATTTTACAGTAATCATGAGCTAAATGATTAATACAGAACCAAGAAAATAATAAAAGATGTTTCAATAATCCTCATCCATTAATCAATATACACATGTACTACTACAACTGGGAAGAAGAGTTTGGATTTATACCCCACCCTTCACTACCTGAAGGAGTCTCAGAGCAGCTTACAATCTCCTTTCCCTTCCCCTCCCCACAACAGACACCCTGTGAGGTAGGTGAGGCTGAGAGAGCGCTCTCAAGAACTGCTTTTTCAAGAACAGTTCTGACAGAACTTTTGCTTGCCCAAGGTCACCCAGCAGCTGCAAGTGGAAGAGTGGGGAATCAAACCCAGTTCTCCCAGATTAGAGTCCCCACACTTAACCACTACATCAAACTGGATCTCAGACATTGTATAAAAAGAGTTTTGGTATTTCAATTTTAGCATACCTCTCAGTAGTTGAATGAGTATTCAGAAAATGGCCTGTACCTAGCCGCACAGTACTGAAGGCTTCAATACCCACTAATTCCTTCTCCTGATTCTTTTTTTGCTGCCCATAATGTTGTTCCTAGGGGACCTTCAGTCACAGTGTAGGTACAAAGTGGGGAGTCTACAGCGAGGGGGAGAAATTGGTAAAAAAATATCACCCCCTCTTAAGAAAACTTAAGTGCCCGTGTTTAGGGGAATTTTCTAAAAACCAGTACAACCCCACTTCTCTGAGATCAATCTGGTAGAGAAAAGATCCACTCAAGGCTTTGGCTGACAAAGCATGGGAAGTTATTAAGAACAAGAAAGGGGACCCACGAAAATCGTGGGGGGGGGAGAACTTTCCATCTCTGTTTCTATCTCAGATTCCTTATGATGTATTCGTTGGTAAACTTTTTGTTCATTGTCTAAAACTACAAAGGATTCAGAGGGTGCAGCATCACCATTGTAAATGAAGCTTAAATCCCCTCGTTGCCACTTCATATCAGTAAAGTCTATGAGTGTTGTGTGGAGCCTGATATTTATACCTTGTTTGTATATTTTGCATGCATCAGAAGGCAGAATTTGGGAAAGTAAAGGCACCCAACTTTGAAAGTCCCAGTGAAGTTCAAGATAGAAGTCACCTAGCTCTTTCAGGGCTTTTAATAATCGAGGTCACTTTTCTTCAACACTTTCCCTAGACTGTTGTTTCAGTTTCCTTAGAAGTGCTGTAAGCATTTGTCTATCTCCATAACTGATGGCTTCTGCAAGAGGACTCCATTCCTGAGCATTTTTCACTTTCACAGGAGCATTGTGAGCCAGAAGCAAGTGGGCACATTCTTTATGTCCCAACATCACAGCAAGGTGTAAAGGACTGTTTCCCTGACTGTCCTTCTGGCCGGTGCCCTGCGTGCGGATCAGCGCTGACAGCTGCCTCACGTCGCCCTTGAAGACACACTCGTGGACAGGAAACTGCGCTGCGGAACACTTGTCGGACTTGGGCTGGCGACAACGGGTGCCCCCCGGATCCTCCCTTGAGCGGCAGCCTCGCTGATTCCCCCCCGCTCCGATGCGAGGCTGGGCGGCTCACAGCCACCCGGGCCTCGCTGTCCCCCCCAAGGCTTAGAGGGAGTGGCGACCCGGAGTTGGCAATGCACGCGACCCCACGTGCTCCCTCCTCGCTCCCCCTGGCCCTGCCCCCACCGCCGCACCTTCTTCACGGCCTGGTGGAAGCCGAACTCCCCGGCCTCCTTGAGGTCCAGCCAGATCATAGGCATGTGCGGCACGGCCTCCATCGCAGCAGCGGCCTTCCGTGAGGGCGGGAGACCGGAGGTAGGCAGGCAGGCCCCTCACGGATTCTCCCCCATGTGAGGCTGGGTGGCTCGCAGCCGGCCCGGCCTTGCCGATTCCCCGCTCCAATGCGAGGCTGGGCGGCCGCCTTGCCGCTCGCCCCTCGCTATTTCTCCCTCCCTCAACCCGAAGTGTGCAGAGTGTTCCCTGCGCATGCGCAGGGGACGCTCAGCCAGTTTCGGGGGGATTTAAACATCCCCCCGATTTTTCCCCAACATTTAGGATTTTTGTGCACACGTGGGGACTGCCCCACGTGTGCACAAACCTCTCCCTCCCCCCCAGGTACCCCCGAAGTGCGGATTTAGATATCTGCACAGACGGGGCCACTTCACTATTAGATATATAGATGATCATTCTGATGCAAGCTCATCTGAGTGCCCAAGACCTACAAAAAAGCTGGCATCCTGAACAAAATTCAAAGTGCTTCCTTTATAGGATAAAATAGACAAAAGGTCAGGGCCTGGTATTTGGGTAGAAAGGTTCAGCCTTTCTGTTTTTAAACATAATTCATTCTACCCTGTTTAGAGTACATTCCATATTCCTAAGAGGGACCTAAGGAAAAAAGACCCTATACATTTTTCTCCTTGCAAGATAAGAATGGCACCAGCCCTTGACTGAGATATAATTGCTTAGAAACCAGGAAGTAAAAAAAAAAAACAGATTTTGGGTAAGGGGTGAAATAAGGGCAGGAACATCCTAAAATATAGCATATCAATCCACAAGATAACAGACCAATCTTCAGACTCAATCATCGAAGTTATTGCAAAGATCTTAAATCTTTGCAAAATTCTTAATGGTGAAATACATTTTTCAAGGTATGCAGTTGGATACAAGCCAAGGTAAAACACAGATGCTGGCAGGGCTGTTTTTGGGCAGGAACGCACAGGAACGGAGTTCCGGCTGGCTCCCAAGTTGGCCATGCCCAGCAGGGACTCATTAGCATAATAGGCCACGCCCAACAGCAGAAACTCATTAGGACTCGCTACAATTAGGGGTGTGTGGCCTAACATGCAAAAAGCCCTGGGTTTTGACAACAAACAAGATAAAGAGAATATGAAGCAAAAGGTAGGTGTGGCTGGATGACCACGCTTCTGGTAACATGGGGGTGTGGCCTAATATGCAAATGAGCTGTGCTGTCAGGTTTTGGCCTAATATGCTAATGAGTTAATGTTTTGGGGTATGGCCTATTATGCTAATGATTTCCTGCTGGGCTTTTTCTTCAAAAAAAGCCCCGGACGCTGGCAATAGCAAACAAACAATGATAATTTAATGCTATTTGTTGAACTAGTAGCAAGTGTAGGTGCTTGACTATGTTAGCTCTTAATCTGAATGCCCTATGAAGATTTTAGAGGAGATTCATACAGAGTCCAGGCCAACTGTGAAATTCTAGCTATTGGCAAACTTGGAGATTATGGCTGGAAGTGTGCATGTGTATTCCTTTGTAGGGGCAAATGATGCTCTCCCTGACATGGTTTCAGTTTAGGAAAACAACACAGTGGAGGCAGGAGCCCCTCTTCCCCCTATGACAGAGTCCCAATCAGAACTGGGCCCCTGTGGTGTTCCTAAATGGAATTGCTTCATTGTGGTTGCTAGTCTCTCTGTTGAACTTGTGTAACTTGCAATGTGTCATTTACACCCATGTGAAGGCACCCTACATCCAGTCTGGTTAGGGTAGCCAACAGGCCTGGAGAACAATGTTCTGTCCCCTTAACTGAAGCTTAATGTATGGAAATGAATAGCTGAAGCTTTCCATAGCATCAGAGATAAAAAACATCACCTGGTAAATAACATCCCATTAAATCTCTATTAAAATAACATTTTTTTCCCTCCAGGTAGTTGGTAACCTTGACTCTGGCTGGAGCCCCACAGAAAAAGTCCATGACCTAACTGTTGCCACATGAGGAGTCCTAAGGGTGGGTTGCAAAAGAAGAAGCCTGTCTGCTTATTCTTAAGTCAGACGTCACAACCATGAAATGGTCCACTTATGCCACAAAATGCATATCCAGCTCCCAGGCTACTATGTGGCTAATGGCGTAGCCCTTGAATATACATATATTGTAAATAAAAAACAATAGCATAGAGTTAGTGGTGAATGTAAGGTTCAGATTCTCTTAAATACACATATCTTTATCAGTAGTATATCTTCCTTTCTTACAAAGACTTCTAACTTCTTGCGGGCAAAGGAACTTTGTCTTCAAACGGAACTTTTTATTCACTTTTTTGGGTCCCCCGACCCACAGTGGCATAGTCACTTAATTTGGGTTTTCAGAATCCAGGGCAAAAACAAAACAAGCTATGCTGCCTCAGCAGGTGGAAAGCTGTGAAAAGTGTTTTGAACTTTAGTGATTTGACAGAAGGTTTAATATTTCAGGGGGACTTCATGCTGGAATTTCTATTGACCCTAGCAGAAATACAGTTTCCTGCTATTTATTTGGGAAATGCCTCTGGGACCAGAACTATTTTCAGAGGTTTGCGTGACAGCAGCCAAGCGCTTTCATGCCTATTCATGCCAAAACAAATTCATTACACGAGGTGTGATGTAAGCTGTTTACTAATGTTGAGCGTCTTCCAAAGGCCACAGCCACTTAGGAGGAAGTGCTGCAGAAAACAATCCGCTGCTTTGTGCTGCAGGCGTTCTATATTTGTGTCCTCGTGTTTATTGAGGATTTGTAGTGCTCGGAGATTCAGATGAGATGGTATCTGTGAACTAATAAAATGTACCGCAGCACTTTGTCAAAGCTGCATATTCAGCAGAGGAAGCTGTAGTAGTTGTTGGGAAGGACACTGAAATTTATATGAACCAATGCATAAAAGGCTTTTCACGTGTCATGTGACAATACACATGAACATCATCAAGCTTTGTGACATGGCAGAACACCCCCCCCCCCATGGATGCCATCAAATTTGTCGCCCCTGCCCCATTACAGCAAAAAACCACGTTTCAGGTTTGCTTCTCTTCTAGTGCAAATTAAGAATCCTTATCTGTGTGCCGTTTCCTGTATACTTATGCCAAATGCTTACCATTAAGTATACACAATTTATTAATTTCATTTTTAAAGTTATTTACTCAGTGCCTTTCTTCATAAAAGTGGATCTTGTGTTGATGTTATGTCTGTATCAATTGCATGTAAATTGCATCTAAGTGGTCATGCAACAATAGTATCAATAGGAAAAAAACCCCAGAACAAATGAATCAGGAACACCTGCAATGAAAATTTAAGCAGAATGGAAAAACTCACAAAAACCTATAGAAAGGGTACTGTGGAGTAGCACCATTCACTCAGCATGGTGTAGTGGTTAATAGAGATGGACTCTAATCTGGAGAACCAGGTCTGATTCCCCACTTCTCCACAAGAAGCCTGCTGGGTGACCTTGGGCCAGTCACAGTTCTTTGAGAACTCTCTCAGCCACACCTACCTCACAGGCTGTCTGTTGTGGGGAGAGGAAGGGAAGGTGATTATAAGCTGATTTGAGACTCCTTAAGGCAGAGAAAAGAGGAGTATAAAAACCAGCTCTTCTTCATCATCATCCAAGGATTCTTTTCAATGTTAGAACAATTATGACTGCTCTGTGTACATGGACAGGCACCCTGCTGCAGAATGATAGCTCAGAGAATGGAAGGGGTGTGGAGATAGGAGCCCTTAAGATCCCAGCACAGAACACCCAAGCTCTTAGTTATGCTAACAGCTTACTACCCTGTTCCCTGCTAGTAAGTAACACCTAGACCATTTCCATAGTAGTGAGATTCCCCACATTTATGTTTTTAAAACTGTGTGTTTTGTGAAATTTTCCACAGTAGATTTTTCCTCACCAGGTGCAAACCCAAAGTTTTCTCCTTCTTACCCCACATTTTCAGAATCCCCAGTTTTAGCGAGTACAAAAAACACAGGGTAAAAAATTTCACATAACACACAGTTTTAAAAACATAAATGTGGGGAATCTCACTACTATGGAAATGGTCCTAGAGCCATAAAGCTCTGAAGACTGAAATGATAAAAGGAAAATTCTTCCTTTGGAACATGAAGGCAACCCTTCAAGGCAATCCCCAAGAAACTCTGGACACAGATGGCACCTCTTCCATTTTGCACAGTGCTTTGGACATGCCCAAGACATGATAGAGTAACCTTTCACCAAAGGTGAACCTTTCACTTGCTCACAAACAGAGCATTGTTTTGACATCTCAGTCTGGGGAATTGATGGATATGTGTTGGTCCCGGGGCACAGAGGGGAGCACAGGTGAGGCATGCTACAACAGACCACAGACAATTTTGGGAATAAAATGGCTACAGCTTTATTGAGTACACCATGGGAGCACTGGTGCAGCATGGGGAGAGATCCTGCATCAGGAAACCCACCTGCCACCCAGTGAACCACACACCCCAGCCCACCTGCAGGAGGGGAAACTGAGGAGTGGCAAACCTTGGGAACCACGTAAGCACTGGCCACTGTATGGCTCCCTTGCTACCTGGTGGTAAGAACCCTGCCAACAGCCCCTGAGCTGGGCCCGCCACTGAATTGGTTCCACTCCAAGACCCCCCAAGGGAGTCCCAAGAACACAGGGTGTGGGCACACAGGCACTGTCTCCCTAGCCAAAAGGATCCATCCCAATGCCCAAACAGCCCGAAGCTGTGACAATAAAAAAACCCAGTAAATAGCAAACAGTAAACAAACCAGTGACGATCCAATCACAGGGAGGATGAGAGGGAAAGCTGCAAAAATCTGAAATGGGGTGCAAGTCAGGGCCAGCTCACTCACTAGGTGAACTAGGCGATCGCCTAGAGTGGGCTGGCCCTTAGGGGCACCAAACTGCACCCGGCCCCATACTCTGGGAGTTTCTTGATTATTTGTGTTTTTCATTCTTCCTAAAATACATTTATTTTTGAAAATTGGTGGGCACCGGTGGGGGGCGCCAGAAGGGATCTTTGCCTAGGGTGCAAAATTAGCTGGGGCCGGCCCTGGTCCCATTGGCACCCAGCTTTATAGTGGAGGGGCCCTGGGACTGTCCACAGCCCTGCCCTGCCTGATGTGAGCTGGCACATGGGCTGTCCTCCTGCTGCTATTGGCCCCCACCCCCAAACTGGACTATGCGACCAGCTGTCCGGGGACTGCATGTCTGCCTGCTGCTTCCCTCAGTCCCAGAGCCCACAAAGGCAGCAGTGGAGTAAGTCCCAGCCACGGCTTGGGAATGGTGACTGAGGAAGGTAGAGTTGGGAAGGTGAGGGAGCTTGGCAAAGATGTGACGCCATAGAGTCTGCCCTCTAAAGCTACAGTTTCCTGCAGGGAAACCAATCTCTGTAGTCTGGAAGATGATCTTCTAGGAGAACTCCAGGCCACACCTTGATGTTGATAACTCTACTCGGTATTGTGCATATTAGGACATTGATGCATTATTCACAATGTTAAGGAGTAGGGTCTCAAGTTCAGAAGCAGCCCCCTGTGTAATGTCCACTTTTGGCCTGAGTTAGGCTGCTCCAACAGGGATAAGAAATACACAGTCCAGTTAAGTGACTAAAAATGATTATTTTGCTAAATAATTTATTGCATTTATAACCAGTCTTTCATAAACCATGACACCCATAGGGTTCACATGAGAAGTCTCACTGCCAGACAAAAGGCACATTCATACCTGCTAGTCTTCATAGAGCATTGCTCTCTGGCCATATCCTAAGAAGTAGCATTTAATAAAAGTTAATAAGAAAGAGGAAAAGCTAGTGCTCATAGGGAGCCTACATGAAATATGACTTAGAATAACACATAGGGTTCACATGAGAAGTCTCACTGCCAGACAAAAGGCACATTCATACCTGCTAGTCTTCATAGAGCATTGCTCTCTGGCCATATCCTAAGAAGTAGCATTTAATAAAAGTTAATAAGAAAGAGGAAAAGCTAGTGCTCATAGGGAGCCTACATGAAATATGACTTAGAATAACACAGGCTTCTTTGTGAGATAGAGCGGGCAATAAAAACCCTAAAGGCCATCCATGAAGGGAAGGAGACAAATACAGGGTGACAAATGGGCCAGGAACAGAATATACTTCAAGGCTAATTTTCTGCCGTTTGGCTCTGCTTTCAGAGGAGCCAAGATGGATAAGTTTTAATATCCTATTGTGGTGCTGTAAAATCCTTATCCAGATTTTTGAGGTGACGGCCAGGAGCAGGATTGGAGGGAAATTTTGACTCTGTCCATTCCAAATTTGATTTAGGTTAACAAAAATCTCATCAGACTTCAGGAGAAGGGATAAAACTGTCTGCCTGGGCTGGAGTCCTGGGTCAGGATATCCAAGGCAAGCATTTCCAGATTGCTTTATCAGGCACCCATTCCAAGAAGGGTAATATAGAGGTTATTAAAGATCTATTCTCTTAATGATCTTGTATGTGAATCAACTGCTTATAAAGTCACTCATGCAGCCCAGCCATTTTTCCTTGGGAACAGGATTCAGTTAGGTGCTGAAGGGACAGTACCTGCAGAGCAACAAAAGGGAACAGAAGATTGAATGGGGTGGACAACCTACACTTTTCTCTCTCTTTCTCTCTGGTCCTTTCTGCGCTTGGATCTCATCCCTGGTTTTATCAGTGTTCAACTCGGGACACGATACCTTATCCCTGGCTATAACGGCATCCGTTTATCCCAGGACAAGTGTGGGGCGAAACTGGGGTGACCTCAATGTAATGTGGAAACAAAAAATACCCCAAGATCAGAGGTCATTTCGGGGGGAAACGCGGGGGAACGCAGTTTCCCCCGGGTGAGGTGCAGGGGGGTGGGGCACATGATGAAGCCCCGCCCCCTGCTTCCAGCCGCCCCACTTCCAGCCCTCATTCAGCCAGGAGGAGGCAGGAGAAGAGGGAGGGTAAGTTGCTTCCTCCCCGCCTCTCCCCGCTCCTGCCTGCCTGGGGCCAGGGAGGGCCTTGGTGGGGCTTCCTCGCACTCCCGCTGGCCTTGCAGGTCCACCGCCGGGCCCCTGATGTAAGGGTGTGTGGCATATGCTAATGAGTTATGCTAATGAGTTCCCCTAGCTCTTTTTCTATGAAATTACCCCTTCCCAAGATAATTACAGGGGTGAACTCGAGTGTAGTGTAGAATATAAAAATATCCTGAGATAATTACAGGGGTGAACTCGTGTGTAGTTTAGAATGTAAGTTCAGGGACAGGGTTGAAACAGGATTTAAGGTCTAGTGTGGAAAGGACCTCTATCACACATCATTGTGGGGCTCAAGAGCTCCAGGAGAGGAACAGAAAGGCAGGTGGCAGTTTCTACTGAAAGATTAACATCCCAGACCAGAGGGTCCAGGGGTTTGGGGTTTTTCTTTAAACCAGGATAAAATAGATTCTATTGGTCAGTCACAGCACAAGAAGGCAGAGGAGCCAGAAGGGAGGTTTATGACAATGTTAACTTCTCCATAGCTACAAAACCAGAGAATAGAAAACTATTTACATCATTTATAGGCATCTTCTATCTTTTCTATTCTTGTCTCAAGCAAAGCTAAATGTGGATGCCTCTCCTGCCGTTCATTTAAGGCTTCCAAGAAGCTCTTAAACTCACATCATTTTAAAGGTTTCTCATAAATTCACTCTACTTCACCCAAGCTTCCTATTGCAAATATATGATTCTCACTTTTCGACTTGAAAAAAAAATCACATTTTTATTGCCAAATATTTTCTGCTCTGCAGCTTTGCCCTGGTAAATTCAGCAGTCATGACTCAAAATTCCTCAACTGCAATAATGTGTTACATAGCACTCAATCAGAGTTTATTCCTGCTACAGTAAGTAGTAAAGACAAAATGAGCAAGTGGTCGTTTACAGGCATTTTGTTTCCTGTAAGCCCCCACTATTGTCTTAGAGGTTTGCAGAAATTTCAATCTAGCCCCCAGTTGCTTAACAAAATCTGGAAGGGACATTTGAAATACTTCTTCAGGTTGGGTTCACATCTATGAAGTCATCTCCCTTTGTGCTCTGCCTTGGTAATCTATGTAGCAAGTTCATCCATATTTTAATAACAAGGTTTCGGAATATGTAACTCTGTTTAGGATGCCCTGTTACATTTACTTTCAAATGGATTTAGTATTAAACTTTACTGCATCAATGTCTAAAAATTTAGGCTAGGAGGTACACATGCTGCATAATGTGGCAGTAGTTAGGGGTGTTCTCAGAAAAAACATTCAGATCCAGGATTTGAGGCATAAACGTTTACCATATATTCCTGGTTTGTTTTTTTTTAATAGAACAGTACTGGTTTTGGATTCAGATCTATAGGGGTTTTGGATTTCTGGATTTCAGGACCATTATTTTCAATTAGGGAGCCAAGTCAAAGGTCTGGTGCAGCAGATTTAAAGATAATAGCACCAATTTTGCACATAAGATTAGAATCAGAATCATAGAGTTGGAAGGGACCTCCAGGGTCATCAAATCCAAACCCCTACAACAATGCAGGGAATTCACAAATGCCTCCTCCTCCACACTCCCAGTGACCACTGTTCCACACCTAGAAGATGATTAAAAAAAACCCTCCAGGATCTTCAGCCAAAGTGGCCTGGGGAAAACTGGCTTCCTGTCCCCAAAGTGGTGATCAGCATTTCCCTGGGTGTATAAGAAAGGGCCACAAGAACTACAACCCTTCCTGCCCTCCCTCTCATGATCTGCCTAAATTCACACAGTCAGCATTGCTGTCAGATGGCCATCTAGCCTCTGTTTAAAAACCTTCAAAGAAGGAGAGCCCACCACCTCCTGAGGAAGCCTATTCCACTGAGGAACTGCTCTGTCAGGAAGTCATTTCTAATGTTTAGCCAAAAACTCTTCTGATTTAATTTCAACCCATTGGTTCTGGTCCGACCTTCTGGGGCAGCAGATAAGAACTCCATATCATTCTCCATATGACAGTACTTGAAGATGGTTATCAGATCACCTCTCAGTTATTTCAACTCCAGGCTAAACATACCCAGCTCCTTCAGCCTTTCCTCATAGGACTTGGTCTCCAGAGCCCTCACCATCTTTGTTGCCCTCCTCTGGACACATTCCAGCTTGTCTATATACTTCTTAAATTGTAGTGGCCAAAACAGAACACAATACTCTATTGTTCTTCCTCTAATCTAAAGAATCCTAGGTTTCAAGCAAAATGGACAAAGGGGTCGATTTTACAGACCTCCCAAAATAGATGTCCCTTGGCACACTTCTCTCCACTGCTTTGGGGGGTGGGTGGGTGGGTGGAGGAGGCACAGAAGGAGAGCTGAGCATTTTTTTTTTTTTAAAAAAAAAATCCTGACTGTGTCTGGTTAGTTTAAATACTGTTATGGTGAGTGACATTTTTTTTAACCTTTCTTCTGAAAACTATATTTCCCATCCTTCTTTATTGTGATTTGTTGTCTCCTCTCACAAAGTAAGGATGGCTTCCCTGCCCCATCACTGAAATATTGGGGGGGGACATTTATCCCCCCCCAATAGAGCACATGTGTGTATGACTGCATGTGATGAATCAGTCGTCCAATTGCTTTGAGGCACATGTCTTCACAGCACACATCTACTGTAGGAGTACTCTAATTACTACCACTATTTAAGGAGTTTCTGGTGGGTAAGGTATCTCATTCCTCTGAAAATGTCACCCACCTCAGAACACTGGTTACGGATCTTAAAAATTCCTTCTTTGGGCTTGTCTCCAATGGTGAGTGGCTGGGAGTGCTCTCCTCATCCCTTGTAAGGATCCACTGGGAAGGGGGAAATGCCATGCCTGGGAAATCAAAATAATCAAAGAAAAACAAGACACTTTATGCCGGTGTTGACCATAAGCACCTAAACATGAAAACAACAGAGATTTTTTTTGTTAGGGGGGGTGCTTTTTGTAATACATAGGAATCCTGGATTTCTCGTTATTGTTCATGGTAACAACCTGAAACAGTGATTTTCATGTATATTTCTGGTTCATGTATATTGGGATGCACACTCCTAGTGGTGGTAGAATAATCTGTACAGTTTCAAACTTTACAGGAATGGTAATTTTTCTGTTTACTTCCCTGTGTAACTAAAACAGAACCTGAAGGACTCGTGAGCTTTTGATAGTGTATTCCAGGTAAGAACAAGTGGGTGACCAGTTGTTATTGTGAGGAAATATAAACAAGTCTCCAACCAGTTCCAAGTTGCTGGCGAGAAGAAAAAAAAGATCAAGCACCAACTAAACATAGTGAATAAAGGCAAGGAAAAGGGCAGGGTTTAGTTCCCCCCCACCTGCACACTCTATTTTTGTTTAGAATCATACATGATGACTCTCCTAGTTTGTCTAAATAAGCATTATATTTGTGATCATTTTCTGTCTTTGGTTGCCAAAAGCATCCCTGTCCACAGGTGGAGGATGCATTCCCTTAGAATTGTACCACAATTGGATGGAAATGGGAGGTATGGCAAAAAAAAATTGAAACAAAAAATAAAGATAATAAAAATATGTAATAACTATAATAAAGGGACAGATATTTTTTTTAAAAAAATAAAATGAACAAAAAGCAAAATAAATAAATAAATAAAGTATGCTATCAGCTTCTGTGCATGAAGGACTCTGTCTGGATTCCAGGTTCCAAGTAAACACAAAATCATCATGGGCAAATAAGTGTCATGTCATCATTTAATGAAATGACATGTTGCTTTTTTAATAATTTTGCCCAGCATGATACATTTATGTTGATTGTGAGGAAGATTAGTTTATTAGTAAACACACTAGGCAGTCAGAATTAATTGATGCTGGCTGATTACAATAATAGTGAGGAATTATCGATTTAATCATTTAAATCATACACTGTGAGCCCAATTCACACTGGCTTTGGCTTTTTCTCATGTTGAGCCAAGAATCCATCCATCAAGGAACCATGTTGGTAGGACTGATAAAGAGGCTTCTTTTTGCACAAATATTTAACATCTTCCTGGCCATTTGATGGTTCACTTTAGAAAGAATCATGTCATTGGCCCCACCCAAATGTTTCCCTCTTGTGCCTGTTACCAGAAAAGTATGGAAACTACCACAAGGCAACCATACCACCATTGAGAAGTGACCTAAAAGCCCAACAAGCTGTCCACTTTCTTGTTCATGATACTGATTTTCAAGGGTATATTGGAGCAGCAAGTTAAGAAGCTTTGTGCTCAAGCCCAAAATGAAGGCACATTGAGCTGAATTTATCAGACAATTTCCTTAGACAGAAGGGGGTGTGGGTTTTTTTTCATTTTCCTCCTTCCTTCTCAGACCTCCAAATCCCCCCTTCATGCTGTCTATAGGAGTTCCCTGGCCTCAAGAGCAACATTGTGGGTAAGGTTGCCAGTCCAGTGCAAAGGTTGGGGGACAAGGACATAGAAGGTTTTTGATGTTCATGATGTCATCAACATCACTATGTCACTTCTGGATACAACCAGAAAGCCACAATGGGTAGTATTACACAGAGATACTCATTGTTACTTATGGGTGGTACCCAAAAGTGAAATACCAGAACAGAGGGTTGCAATGTTCTTTTTCCCACCACCACTCTGAGTGGTAAAGGGAAACAGCTGTGATTGCTGAGGATATTTTGGGATGCACGCAAAGGTGAGAGGCAAGGAATTTGAAATCCCTTCCAAGAGCAGAAATTTTCCACAGGATTTAAGACACTATCTGTCATGACTGAAACGCTAAGGGTTTAGCCTGGTAGAACAAGCTCCCTCTTGAGATCAGGGCCCTGTGGGGTTTATTACAATTCTGCAAGATGGAGCTGTTCCACTGGGCCTTCAGATGAGGAGGCAGACATCCAAATCTATCTCAGCCTCCCCTGCGGACAATGCTGGCCAAATAGAGCCAGCCCAAACTGAGCATTGTTGTTGAGGAAAATCCACCCTGATTTTTAACAGAAATATGGTTTTAATTGTCTAAAGTATTTTATCTTTGTGACTTGTAACCTGCCCTGAGCCCAGTTGCAGGGAGGGAAGGTAAAAATAAAAATGAATGAATGAATGAATGAATGAATGACAAGGTTTTCATGGCTCAGTTAATTTTCTTCCCTTAACCAGGAGGCCTCTGTTCCTACATGTTTTCAACACCTGATGGGTACGTGACTGTCAGTAAGGAAGATGCAAAGTGTTACTGATACAATTTAAGTGTTTTCTTGAAAGGCACTATTGCACAATACGCTACAAAAGCAAATTGAAAACTAAATGGGATACATAATGGCTACAGAAAATAAAATGAGCTGTATACACAGGTAAACAGACAGTGATGAAGCACGAGCAAATAAAATAAAATTCTAAATCGGTCCTATACCAGTAGAGGACAAAGTAGGTGGTGGAGAGATAAACCATTAACCACTAGGTATTATAAGTACAGTTTCTTTCCTTCCCTTTAATGATACAGCTCTGCAGCATGGACCCTACAGTGGTGGGGTACAATTAGTGGTTGGCTACTATGAATTCATCTAACTGTATATCCTAAAATGTATCTGGAAGGGATTGCAGCATGCTATAACCCAATCTGGTCAAATCTTGATGTTAAACCAGATCAGTACTTGGAAGGGATACCACCAAGGAAGACTCAGCAGAGGAAAGCAATGGCAAACCACCTCTGCTTGTCTCTTGCATTGAAAGCCCCTTGCTGTGGTCCTCATAAATCAGCTGCAACTTGATGACACTTTACACGTACACACACAATGTGTCTATGTGTTATTCAATAGAAATGCAATTATTAGAGAGGCAAGAGAAAATGCTAGATATACCTAGTATAGAATGAGTCTAGTTTGGTGAAATTTTACAAATAGCAATTTCATACCGCAGGGCTTTGACATGTTGATAGCCATTCAGCTTCAAGAATGCAACGCTTTGCAAAATCATTAAAATTGCAAAACCACTTCTTTCTGTTAATCTTCTATAAGGTTTCAAAAGTGTTATTTAGATATACAGAAATGTATTAGCTATTTATTCTATTCCCTCCCCTCTCCCACTCATATCTTGTCAACAAGCACATCAAATTTTGGAACAAAGAAAAGAACTATTAAAGTATATATATTTGAAAAAGACAACCCAGAACTGCTTGAGGTAAACATAAAAGTTACAACATACCTACATCCAACTATGTGTGAATTAAAGCTCTAAAGCAAATGCTGAGGTCCCTGTAAATTATCTGAGGAATGTCCCTGGATGAGACTTGGTTCCATACACCAGAAGTGGCATTATTAAATATGCTTCCAGATAGCTATGGTAAGGAAAATAAGTATTTAATAATCTATACCTTAACTGTGGCAAGAATACTATTGGACAAATGTTGGAAAGGAAGAATTGATAGAATTTTTTTATCACTGGCAGAAATTGATAGGTTGAGCCTGTTTTTACAGGGGAAAGAATATAATGTATTTGAAAAAAGATGGAAGAAGCTGTATGGGTGGTTGGAAAAGACAATGTAAAATTGACTCATATATATATATATATATAGGATATACATATGTGATATGTATATAATGTTATAAAAAATAAACATATTTTTTTTTTAAAAGAAGACTTGGTTCCATACATCCCTAGCTGGGGCTCACAGAAAATATCAATGTGGATTATTTGTTAACATATGACATTGCTGCTGCCTTCCTTTAGATATCTTTTTGGGAGTCTAGGTCTGATGAAGAAAGTCATAACAAAGTGGCAAAGCTAGAAATGTGTAGAATCCTCAGCCCACCCCCACTCCCCTGGAACCTACCAGGGGAGAGGCGATCCTTGATTTGGTCCTAAGTAACACTCAAGACCTGGTGAGAGATGTAAAAGTGATTGCACCACTTGGAAACAGTGATCACCTACCAGGGGAGAGGCGATCCTTGATTTGGTCCTAAGTAACACTCAAGACCTGGTGAGAGATGTAAAAGTGATTGCACCGCTTGGAAACAGTGATCATAATGTTGTTGAGTTCATCATTTGTACAAATAGAGAATTGGCCAAAAAGACTCACACAACCATTTTTAACTTTAAAAGGGGTAATTTCTCTGATATGAGGGGACACGTGGGGAGGAAACTGAAAGGAAAAGTAGAAAGGGTCAAAACAATTGGGGAAGCTTGGGATCTATTTAAAACTACGATCCTAGAAGCTCAAAAAATATATATTCCGCAGGTTAGGAAAGGCACAAACAGGTATAGGAAAAAGCCTGCATGGTTAACAAACAGAGTAATGGAGGCTGTAAAAAGTAAAAAGAATTCCTTTAAGCAGTGGAAAGCTAGTCACAGTGAGGCTGATAAAATGGAACACAGGCTATGGCAAATAAAATGCAAGTCTGAGGTCAGGCAGGCAAAAAGGGAATATGAGGAGCATATAGCAAAAAACGTAAAAACCAACAATAAAACTTTCTTCAAATACATTAGAAACAGGAAACCAGCCAGGGAGGCAGTGGGGCCCTTGGACGACCAAGGGGTAAAAGGAGTATTGAAGGATGATAGGGAAATGGCTGAGAAGCTAAATGCATTTTTTGCCTCCGTCTTCACTGTGGAAGATGAGAAGTGCTTGCCCACTCCAGAACCACTGATTTCAGGAGGGGTGTTGGAAGACCTGAGTCAGATTGAGGTGATGAGAGAGGAGGTCCTAAAACTGATAGACAACTTAAAAACTGAAAAATCACCAGGCCCAGATGGCATACATCCGAGAGTTCTGAAAGAACTCAAATGTGAACTTGTAGATCTCCTGACAAAGATATGTAATCTTTCCTTAAAATCTGCCTCCATTCCTGAGGATTGGAAGGTAGCTAATGTCACTCCCATCTTTAAAAAGGGTTCCAGAGGAGATCCGGGAAATTACAGGCCAGTCAGTCTGACGTCGATACCGGGTAAATTGGTGGAAACCATTATTAAGGAAAGAATTAGTAGGCACATAGATGAACAAAACCTATTGAGGCAGACTCAGCACGGTTTCTGTAAGGGAAGATCTTGTCTCACTAACCTGTTAGTGTTCTTTGAGGGGGTGAACAAACATGTGGACAAGGGGGATCCAATAGATATTATTTACCTTGACTTCCAGAAAGCTTTTGATAAAGTTCCTCATCAAAGGCTCCTAAGTAAGCTCAAAAATCATGGGATAGAAGGACAAGTCCTTTTATGGATCAAAAACTGGCTAGTTCATAGAAAACAGAGAGTGAGTGTAGGTGGGCAATTTTCTCAGTGGAGGGTGGTAAGCAGTGGGGTACCGCAGGGATCAGTACTTGGTCCACTGCTTTTTAACTTGTTCATTAATGATTTGGAGATGGGAGTAAGCAGTGAAGTGGCTAAATTTGCGGATGATACAAAGTTGTTCAGGGTGGTGAAAACCAGTGAGGATTGTGAGGCACTCCAAGGGGATCTGTCAAGGATGGGCGAGTGGGCGTCAACATGGCAAATGGGGTTCAATGTGGCCAAGTGCAAGGTGATGCACATTGGAGCCAAAAATCCTAAATATAAATACACATTGATGGGGTCTGAACTGGCAGAGACTGAGCAAGAGAGAGATCTTGGAGTTGTAGTGGATAACTCACTGAAAATGTCGAGACAGTGTGTGACTGCAATAAAGAAGGCCAATGCTATGCTGGGGATTATTAGGAAGGGTATTGAAAACAGATCAGCCAATATAATAATGCCCCTATATAAATCAATGGTGAGACCTCATTTGGAATACTGTGTGCAGTTCTGGTCACCACACCTTAAAAAGGATATTATAGCTTTGGAAAAAGTGCAGAAAAGGGCAACTCGAATGATAAAAGGGTTGGAACACTTTCCCTATGAGGAAAGGTTAAAGCGCTTAGGGCTCTTTAGCTTGGAGAAAAGACGACTGAGGGGTGACATGATCGAGGTTTATAAGATTATGCATGGGAAAGAGCAGGTAGAGAAAGAGGTACTTTTCTCCCTTTCTCACAATACAAGAACTCGTGGGCACTCCATGAAATTGCTGAGCGGTCGGGTTAGAACGGATAAGAGGAAGTCCTTCTTCACCCAAAGAGTGATTAACACTTGGAATTCACTGCCACAGGAAGTGGTGGGTGCTACAAGCATGGATGGCTTCAAAAGGGAATTAGATAAGCATATGGAGCAGAGGTCCATCAGTGGCTATTAGCCACAAGGTATAGCTAGGGGCTCTGGGGCAAGTGATGCTCTGTCTTCTTGGTGCTTGGGGGGGGTCAACAGTGGGAGGGCTTCTAATGTCCTGGCCCCACTGCTGGACCTCCTGATGGCACTGGTATTTCTGGCCACTGTGTGACACAGAGTGTTGGACTGGATGGGCCTTTGGCCTGATCCAACATTGGCGTCTCTTATGTTCTTATGTTCTTAAGCTTTTGGTGATCTTATGAAAACATTGCTTCCCTTGAAATTCCTCAGGCATTTTGCCTAAGCAGTGCTCGTCCACTGCACACTGAAAATGGAGGACAGAAAAATGATGTAAGCTGCTCCCCATTAGGGAAAAAGGCGGAGTATAAATGAATTAAATAAATAAATAAATAAAACATTTCATTTTTGTTCAAACTCGGTGCCGATTTAAGTATATTTATCAGGAAGAACGTCCCACTGAAGTCAGAGGGAATAACTTCTGAGCAAACACGTCCAGGATCAGGTAGTATTTAAGGTCTGGACAGTGTAATTTTCAGCAAAGTTGCACCTTTCTCACCCAATGGGCACAGACAAGTGTGACTCTGCATAGGATTTCACCATGGCTGACATCCAGAAATACAACTACTGCAGTTTTCTTCAAGTCCTCTTCTTCTTCTTTTTTTTTTTTAAAGGAGTGCTTTATGTTATCCAGAATAATACAGTTGCACTTTAAAATTATCCATCTCATGATGCTTTGTAAGTCTATGTGGCATGTATCAGTAACATTCATCACTGTCTCACAGGTTTGCCTATTAGAAAGGCAAGTCTTCACTTTTATGGCGAGCAAGAGCTGGAGAAATTCGGAAGGAGTACAAAGTCTCTCACCTATGAAGGATGAGGGTAATGTTTCTCTCCTGTGTGGGAGAGAGGCCCATAACTCATGAGTCCTGGTTCTCTGTGAAAATGACAAAGGACCAGAGAAAAAGTATTCAGCTTAAACAGGTGGGTCATTTTATTCATTCTCTCAGGATTCATCGAGGTTTATTTTACTGTAAACTATTGGAGTATAAATGAGCAGGGCTATTTCTTTGAAGAAAGATTAAGAGAAATGGACAGTTACCCAGAAACCTGAAGCATGTGACACATAAGAGTTTAGGGCTTCATCTTTCATTCCCTTAGAAGTTACCTTGGTAGAACAAAAAAGTCCAATGCTGTGTTTCCAATGTTGCTGGAAATTATTTGTTGCAGAACTAAAGAACAAAAATATGCATCTTATTCCAAAGCAACCCACCACCTACAGCTTCCACAAGGACTTCTGGAACACAGAGTTTAAACCAGACAGCAAAAAGCTCCGGCAAAGCAGAGGGGAGATAAATATACTACCAGATTGCAGGAGGTAATCCAATGTTTTGGTGTTCCTATGCACAAATGCACTGCACATCCATAAAACTACTTTGTATAGGGAAAGGATATTTCCTTGACATAGTAGCTTTGTATGAGCTGAGAGCATTTTACATTGGGGAGTGTTCAAACATTGAAACAAAGGTGTTCAGGAAGACATTTTTACAAAGGGAATAATATAATCAAACAACACAAGAGGCTGCTTCCATGAAGGATAATAATGTAGTCTATATTAATTTTTATTGCATGCATTCACTTCCCTTTTCACTGCATGAAAAAAGGAAGCTTCAACAGGACTTCCTTTCACCATCATGGCACGTTATGCCGTGCACTGGCTTTTGCTTGCATTGCTTTTCAAGGTCTGTAATCCTATTCCTACTGCGATGTTTATTAGAGATCTTTGCTATCTGATTGAATCACCTTTCATGTTTTGTAATCCACCTTGACTCTCAGTGAGGAAGACGGCTACAAATGATGGTCACAACCCCCACCTGCAGTCTGCATTGGTATGGCCCAGACACGAATATCTCACGTGTATCTTTTGGTCATCTGTTTTTGCCATCAAAATCTATATTTCCGCCATATGTTTTATTTTGGTGGAAGAAATTAGGGCATCTGTTGTAGGGGTGCCAGCCTCCAGGTGGGACCTGGGGATCCCCTGTAATTGCAGCTCATCTCCAAGCTACAGAGATCAGTTCCCTTGAGAAAAAAAAATAGATGCTTTGGAGGATAGACTCTATGGAATTGTACCCCCCTGAAGTCCCTGTCTTCCTCAGGCTCCATCCCCAAATCTCCAGGAGTTTCCGTACATGTATCTGGCAACCCTACCCCTCTACCCATGCCAGTGGCCGGGGGGGGACCTGCCAACCCTAACTGATGTTACTGTAACCATAACCCAGCATTAACTAATAAGCCACTGAATGATTCTCCGGATTGGCTTACTTGAGACTCTCAACTCTGTTTTCACAAGTTTTCAATACTTCCTCCTCATAAAAAGAATATTAGCATTTAAGCAACTGAACAGAAATTCTGCACAGAGATGAGTTGTTGTTATATAATATTATTGTATAATTTATTTAGAAGAAGAGAAGAGAAGAAGAGATTGGATTTATACCCCACCCTTCATTTGGAGTCTCAGAGCAGTTTACAAACTCCTTTCCCTTCCCCTCCCCACAACAGACACCCTGTGAGGTGGGTGGGGCTGAGAGAGCTCTGATGGGAACTGCTCTTTCAGGAACAGCTGTGTCAGAGCTTGTGACTGACCCAAGGTCACATCAGCAGGTGCAAGTGGAGGAATCCAATCCGTTTCTCCCACTACAACCACTACACCAAACTGGCTCCAAATTTAGGGATTAATAATGGTAGATGTTTCCCTTTATGGTTTACATTGCTTTCTTTAACAGCTTGGATTCAAAGAGTGGGCATTGTGAGGCACTCAGATATGCTGCCACAAACATGGATTTGCTTGGTGACTGTTAAATTCAATATTCAGCCTGGGGTAGTGAATACTCCGAAAGTATCCAAATATGGCATGCAACATAAAATACAAATGGCAACAATTAAAATTTAAACAATACAATGAAACTTGATGATATCAGACTTTTGTAAGAATGTAAAAAGAAAACATTGAGCTTGGCACATCTCTCATCCAAAAGAGCATACAAAAAGAAGAAGAAGAAGAAGAAGAAGAAGAAGAAGAAGAAGAAGAAGAAGAGGAG